>NC_060170.1:19458126-19479815 GCF_021292245.1 Micropterus dolomieu | reverse complement strand
AATTTACATAGATAATCTTTTTGGAAAACACCTGACTGCAGTTGACTGTATTGTGTTTCCTCATGTATCTTGTATTTCAAAGCAATACTTATTTTAGAGATCTGCTTGACTGGAGTCCTAAACTACAGGGAACTAAAATAGAAATGGCATGCAATAATGCCGACTTTGCTGTTCTCCACATAACTTGCTTACAGGTCCAGTTGCATTTCCTCTGGGTCAGGCCTTGACATTAAGGAAGGCCAAAAGGAATTTAAGCTGGATAAAAAAAGAAGAAGATAAAAACATAAGTGAGTACAAAAGTTGAGTTGACAGATGATTTTGGTTACTCCTTTGGGGTCTGCTTTGCTCTTTTTGTAACATGGTGACGCTTGAGCAATTTGCCATTATTGACATTAACAATTAAAGCACTAGAAAGTATTATAACTGTGTCATATGTGGCAGTTGAAAGTTTTTCTTTCAGTCCGTTGGCTCTGCAGGTTTGGTGGGAAGGCAGCATTTACTTTGTGGTTTCATAGTCTGAGGGATGACCTTTTGCTACAAATAATAACAACAATAATTATCGTGAGGGAAGGCAAAGCTGCTCTTAATTGTCTACAACTTACAAAGATATATCAGAGTAGCTTTAACTATTTCTGCACCCACCACAACACAGCACGACACAATATAGCAGCGAATCACAGGTCACATGCATGACATAGCTCTCACAATACTATTCCAGGCCACCAACAGCAGCTGAAAGAAGGGTAGGGGCCCTTATGTAAAGTGAATATGCAGTAATGGTTGTTGGTGTGGCATCATTCTAGCAAGTTCTGATACTATTTTGTGTATTTATTTTTGAGCGTGTTTTATCTCCGTCGGAATAGTAGAAATTATTTATTCCTTCAGGTATGCTCTGCACATGCCGCTCAAGATAGTCTTGCTTCCAAGCTGTGATACATGTTATCTGTCCGTCTTCCCGTCTTTCCTATCTGTGGGCTGATGTCACCCTGATTTAGCTTGTTCTCTGTGTTCATGTGGAGCTCATTGCAAAAAGGATTATGACAATCTTTCAAAGCTTTGTTTCTCAGATCACGCACTAAATCACTTCTGTCCACATCCAGATTAATGACTGGCCACTGCTGTCAGCATTTGTAATCCCCGAGTGTGGGACTGTCCATACACACCAAGTGCATTTGTGGGTTTCTGTGATTAAGTGTGTGTCAGAAGGCCGACAGTCTTCACTACTGATATCTTAAAGCCGGGGCAGGCAATTTATTTCAGAAGGTTTTTTTTTGTTATATTTGAAATCCTCTTTATATCCCAACAGCAATCAATAAATCAAATGCTCTGACACAAACACACACACATAAAAAAATTCAGTGTGTGTGGTTGTTGCCGGACTGTAATTCAAACTAAATGATATGATAAGCTGGCCTACCTGCTTTTCTACCTGCACGCTCTCTGTCATATGTTCAAAGGTTGTGGTAGCGGTGCACTTCAGGTCTTGGCTGTCAGAAGCAAGAATAACTTAATCTTAAAGCAATAACTTTTGACAACCCCTTGACACTAAGGAATAGTTGTAATACTGAAAGAAATGGTAATAAATTAGTTTTACAGTTATGACTTCCACAAACTGGTATAATCAAAGTTGTTATCGCACATGTTGGTAATTTATTTTAGATACAATATAGACTTAAAAATAGGCAACAGCCTAAGGAATGTAAGGGTTTGTTCATGGTTATATGAACTACTGAACATCAGTATTTTTAAAGGCTGTACTTTTTTTTTTTTTACATTCAAAGCTTGTATCGAAGATTCTAAATGAAGCTTCGATAATTTATGACGTCACCGTCCTAAAAAATCCTAAATTTGAGTAAAGTTATTCTTCATATTATTTTTTTTGTGAAGTACAGGCAGAATGAGTAGAATTTGTGGGTTGCTGTTTGTAAACACATGATTCAAAGTTGGCCCCATGCAGAGAGAGAGAGAGCAGCGGTGGGGGAGCCAGCTCAAGAGTGAATGGGGAAAACCTTAGCGAGAACAAAGCAGAGAATCTGAGAAATAAAAAGTTAGTTTGTGATTGTTTCAGGGTGGTTACATTCTAAAGCACAAATAAACACACCCGCATCTTTGCACAACAATGGTGTTTGTGTAGCTTAGCCCCTTCCTCGGTCAAACAGACACACCTGACAGAGAGCAGAGGAGAGAGACGCAAAAAAACCCTGCATGCTGCAGAATGAGTAGACATGGAAAAAATGTTTCCGAAAGTTGATTTAGAGCTAAGGCTGCAACTAAAGATTATTTTCTTTGTCGATTCATTTGTAGAATATTTTCTCGATTAATTGATTGATTTATTTTGTCTATAAAATGGTGAAAAATGTCAAAAAATGATTCCCAGAGGTCAAGATAGTGTCCTCAAATGCCTTGTTTTGTCCACAATCATTTGTGATTCTCCCACAGGAGATGAAATTGGAAATAAATAGTCATGTCTCCAGAAAACAACGGGTTTTCTGTCAACTTTGTTTCTCTTTTCTTCCTCGGCAGCTTTAAACCAGTGGACATTCAGACCAGTGACTGTCCACCATGTTGTCCAAGTTGAGAGCAACCTGGTCCCTGAGACCCCGTGTCTCTGTTTGCAGATGGGCACACACCAAAGAGAAGGGCAAGCCCCTCATGCTCAACCCTCGCACCAACAAAGTGAGTGGATTGTTGTATTTGTGTTAGCATTTTAAAAAGAGATAGTGGTTAAACGCATCGAATCTTTATTAACATGTTTTGCAGCCTGTCAGTCCATTTGTAGAGCCATACCAATTATGACATATTGTGAAGTCTAATTGGCATAAACTTTTCTTGTGTCAGGGTGGAAAACAATTTTTTTGTTAGAATTTTATAATGTTCTTTAGTTGCGATGGATAAAACAAACAAGGAAATGTGTTATGAATCAAAACTGTAACATACAAAAGATAAAATGTTAAAAAAAAACATCTCCTGTTGACCAGGGTCACTCCTCTGTCTCCTAGCAGTTGTCAATATTTCTATTATCTGTGGATAAAAATAGCAGAGAGCTGCAGCTGTTTTAGTGTGATGGACAGGAATTGACTTGAAGGTTCTGACATGTTTGACAGGTTTTCTTTTATTAGACTGTGTTTTTCTATATCTGTATGTTTCTGCAGGCTGGTAGAAATTTCAATTGATCCCCAAAGTATAATATTTCTACAAGAAGTAGAATTTGTCAGCATTCACATGTAACGAAACAGGCATTACATCACGCATCAGGCGATTGGTATTACTGAAAACTAGAACAGAAGAGTAAAATAATACAAACCTACTGCTGGAAAACATTTGGCTCTGACTTGTCCTAGCTTCTAACACTTTAAATTGATACCTTCAGGACATGGTTTTCAGGCATTAACTAATTTTTCATAGCAGGATTGTTGCAATTCATAGTTTTCACGTGACGTCACATTCCAAGGAAAACTCTCCCTTGGAGGGCAAAAAAGACGTTATTTTCTGCTGTATGCCAACCAGGAAGCAAGTGATACACTGTTACTTTGAGTTTGTTACTTTTGCGTTGCCAAAATGCTGGATGGTTGTTGTGCTATCGGACTAATTGACGAGGAGACAAGCCTGAGCTGTGTTAGGTGAGGGATTCCCTACAAGGTAAACGTAAACATTACCACAGTGGAGCACTGGCGGCGGAAATACAGCAGTGGGTGCTGTATATGGATCACAAGTGCCCAACACTTGAAGTTTGTGTCCATAGTTTTTTGTTATTTTCTTGAGTTGAGAGGTGATCCAAATAAAATTTAACAGCTTTGGCAGCGTCTCTTACGAGGGATCTTGGTCTGTTGTTTTGGCCTCCAGGTCACCGCTCATGTCATGCATGTGTTACACCTTATGTAAAGCATTTTGAACTGCCTTGTGGTTAAAATGTTAAAATAAACTTACCTTGCCGAACATCTATAGTAGGGCTGGGCAATAAAACGATAATGATAATTATCGCAATATAGCTTTCCTCAATAACAATATAATAAATAATAAATAACAATAACAATAAATCGTCAATAAATATTTGGTTTAATTCATTTGAATCACAAACAAATTAGCACTTCATCTTTCTATTAAAATATTTATTTTGTTGAGGAAAAAGGGACTGAAAAAAGACAACTTATTTGCAGAAAAAGATTTTATCATAATATTTTTGAATGCTCTACGTCAGATTTGTTAAGTGACCAACTGTTTGCATCAAGTGTTCGTCCCATTCTGACCATAAAGAAAAGTTAAACCACATAATTAACCATCTGGTTTATTCAATTTTCACTCAGGAGCAAAAATCAGCTTTTAAACTTGAAAGAAATAATGATTTGACATTTATCGTGATAATTATCTATATCGAATGAGATGAAATGTTTTTATCGTGATAACATTTCTTCCCAGCTGGTGTAAGTTGCTCTGTAACGTATTTTCAATACCCTTTACACATCAGTATCACATTGTTTGGTGCCTTTCTTGTGTTACTTAAAGCAACAAATATGTAACATGAGGCTGTAGCTGCTTGAAGAGATACGATCTCACTCTGTGCAGGTTATGCTAAACTTAGAATATTCTGCACATGTTGTGCTAAATATAGACATTCCAACCTACATGTAAACTGGTCCCGGACTATCTGGCTGATGGCTCACATTGCACTACCAGCCTGATTCCTCTTGTTCCATCTGTTTGGGTCTAGTTCAGAAACTCATTTGTTGATCAAAACCAGCTCAAGTGGGAAAATGTTCTACATGTACAAACATAAAAAACAAAATGCTGTCTGGTTGTGGTTTTATATTTACTGTAGAAATATAAAAGGCAGTGAAACTCTTGAATTTCCTCTAGAATTAAAATTCACTGAGTTCATTGTGTGTTGCAATCTAACACTTACAGCATGCAAGACCACAACATGGTGGTTACTCATAGGAGGACTATTTTTGCCAGAGTAGTTGTGACTTGCATCAGCAGACTGCATCGTCATGACTCTCTTAATTCGTCATAACTTTAAGAAAGAACTGTCAAAATTGTCTTAAATCTGAATATCTTCTGGTTTCCTTACTCCACCATGACAGTAAACTGAATATCTTTAGGTTGTGGACATTTTAAGGACATCATCTTGGGCTTTGGGAAACAATGACCAATGTCTTTCACCATTTTCTGACATTTTATTTATAGACCAAACAACTACAAAAGTTAATCAAGAAATTAATCAAGAAATTAATCAAGAAATTAATAAACCCATTAATCTGCAATGAAAGTAATAATTAATATTATTAATAGTTGCAGTCCTAATGATACAAACTTTCAACATGTAGTTTCAAAACAAATGTAAAAGTAAAATACCTGGAAACTGGATGGAGGATCTCTTTTAGGCAATTTCATTAACATAAATGATGAACCAAAAAACACAACTTAAACCAGGGGTTTTCAATATCTGAGACGGTGACTTTGAAAAAGCTCAGACAAAGCTTGGAAAAAGGTTAGTTTACTTGGTTAGACCGAATTAAGCCAAGACAGCCTAATATTGCTATTTGACAGCACAAACTAAACCAAGTCTGTCCTGTGGCATTTATTAATCTCTGGGAGTGTGGGAAAAAGTGTAAAATTCCCACAAACTACTGTATCTCTGAACTATCTCTTTAACCAATGAGAAACCAGTGGTTTCCTGTCAACAAATCATAGGAAATATATATATTTAAGAAGTACACACACAAACATATATCAGGTTTTCAGGATATGTGTTATTTTACATTTTACAGATTGGGCTACTTTTGTCAGACCTGTTAGAATCACACCAAGAAATGTTTAAACTTTCAATTCCATGTAAAAAGAGGAAAAACAAACTAGAAATCAGAGGCATTATGTTGAGTGGAATTGAGAGCTGAGTGAAGTGAAATGCTCCATCAGCATGACTCAGCATTTTGCCAGGGTAGGCCCCAGCATTCATCGCTCTTCCCCAGCCATTAAGGCTTCCATATGTTACATCCGTATTTCATTCAGAGATGGTCATGTAAACCTACATACACACTCACATGCCCGGCAGGACCATGAGAACTCTTTGGACTCCTCCTCTCCATCTTTTATACATGGGGAGTTTCTACCCAGAGTCTTCTTCATTGGCTTCTTTGAGGCTACTCCCCTCTCTTACCTCTTTTGCTTCCTTTCACCAACTGCAAAATTACTTTCATCTGGTCTCCACCCCCCTTTGACTCAGCTCTCCTTATCCTGTTAAGAGTCAATAGGCCAACCCAGACTCATAGGTAACGCAATACACCCTCTGTTGACAAAACAACATTATAGTATGTGAACATTTCCAGCAGCAGGGGTTCTGACAATTGGTTCAGTGATTATATTTTTATTTAGAGAGATATTGATACATTTTAAATATGAAACCTAAATGCTACAAGGGTTGGTAGCAGAACATCATTCAACAGAGAGTGTACTTAATAATAAACATGTCTGTTTGCTTATTGAAGTGATGTCTATAAAATCATGTTTATTTAGTTTACCTTATCAGACAGTCTGTGTGTGTATATATATATATATATATATATATATAATACCACAAGAAATATATATTTATATAAACAATATATTTAACATGTGTAAGACCAACTGTCAGTGGAGGGGCCGCTCTTTTGCCATTGTCCAACAAAGATTGCATTTCACTCATAAGTCATGTCAGAAGTTAACAGGAGTCTTAATTAGAAAAAATAGAATAGCAGCTGTGTCTCTCTATGACATGATTTTAAAACAATGCTGCCCGTTTTACTCTTGAGTAACTGAAGTTACTGACTTCAAGTCATTTTCCAACAATGATTAGTTGACAAAGGGTAGATACCTACATTCTCTTTGACTCACTCCTCTCTTTTTGGTGTGTTTCCCCTCAGGGCATGGCCTTCTCTCTACAGGAACGACAGATTTTGGGGATACATGGTCTGTTGCCTCCCAAAGTGGAGACCCAGGACATTCAGGCCATGCGTTTCCAGAATAATCTCAAGAAGATTACTGATCCCCTGCAGAAGTAAGGACAAATGTAGCTTAAGGCACTGTAAAGAATAGCCACAGTATGATCTTCTCTGTTTTGCTTTTAAGCATTTGTAATTATTTATTTTAAATGTCTCCCTCTATACGGTTTAACTCATTTATCTTCCTTTTCCGTACAGGTACGTGTACTTGATGGGCATCCAGGAAAGGAATGAGAGGCTTTTCTATAGGGTGCTGATGGAAGACATCGAAGAACTGATGCCAGTTGTCTACACTCCCACTGTAGGCTTGGCCTGCACACAGTATGGACACATCTTTAGAAGACCCAAGTAAGCATGCTAAAGCTATAAAGAATCAACTACTAAAAGGAAAAAAAGGATAAACTACAAAGATTGTCCTATAGGATTTACTTTGGTGACAGACATACTTTCAGGAATTAATATTTAAGACAATGAAGAAAAAACATTTACATCTATAGTCTACATTGCTACCTGCTATAGGCCACAAAATCAGTCTCATTCAGAAACAGTCATTCAAAAGGATTATTCTGGATAAAACACAGGCTTTGACTGGAGCTGTTGACATTTTATTTTGTGTTATTTTTAACTGTCTGATTTTATTTATAAAGTGATTATAAAGTTGAGTTATTTGCCTTAGTGCAGTCCTGTGTAATACACATTTAACATTGTTTTGAAAATATGTTTTTTTATAATGGTGAATGGGTGTTAGATTTGTGTCAATACCTTGACTAAAACAATGTTAAGGATGGTACTGTAGTAGAGAGCCATTTTTTCTCTCCCTATTTTGTAGTAGATATAATCTTGCCATAATTAAGTAAAGTTATTATTAAAGTAGTCCACTATCATCTTGTTTCTCTCACCAGAGGCTTGTTCATCTCCATTCTGGACAAAGGACACATCCGTTCCATCCTAGACAACTGGCCTGAGACTAATGTTTCAGTGAGTACCTGAAAACCTCATCAAAGAAACACAAATTTCGGCTAATATCTATATTACAGTGTGAAAGAGACTCCTAGTTGTATCACATATCGCAGTCAGTGATAAGTCTTGTTAATTGACCCATTACCATCCACATTTTCTACATTCACTTGGCTAATGTCCAGTTTAGTATTGCTCAATGTTGTATGCTTGTAAATGTTAATCTTTTTCACCACCTCTCTCTCTCTCTTTCTGTAGGCAGTTGTAGTAACCGATGGAGAGCGCATTTTAGGATTAGGGGACCTGGGTGTTTATGGAATGGGCATCCCTGTTGGAAAACTTTGCCTGTACACCGCCTGTGCCGGCATTAGACCTGAGAAATGTCTGCCTGTGGTGATAGATGTCGGCACAGACAATGAGGTTGGAAGGCAATGTTTTTTGATTTGTGTGTTCTGTATGTGTGTAATGCTTTGGGGAAAGTAGGAAAACCTCATCGTATGTTTTCCTTGCTGTCCAATCAGACTCTCCTGAAAGATCCGCTGTACATGGGGCTGTACCAGAAGCGAGATCGCTCTCAAGCCTACGATGATCTGATTGATGAGTTCATGGAAGCTGTGGTGGACAAATATGGGCAGGACACACTGATCCAATTTGAAGACTTTGGGAACCACAACGCCTTCCGCTTCCTGAGGAAGTACAGGGAGAAGTACTGCACCTTCAACGATGATATCCAAGGTTCGCATATAACCGCATTTGAAGTTGTACTTTGTCATTATGCCAGTTTATCTGTCCAGTTAAAATCAGCAATTGAATTAAGTTTAGTACAGTTCAGTTGGCATTGCTTAAAGAACCATTCTGGAGGTTTTACATGTTTCCACCCATCCCTACATAATGCCTGTCCTTTTAATTGTGTAATTGTTGGGGGACTCTTTTTAAAAGCATGTTATATCTCTGTTGTTTGCCATCTAAAATGTATTTTCTACCTCCCAACCAGCTGTTGTTTTATTTTTATTTCAACATGAAAATACAGTTGCAGAAACCTGAAACTTGCTTTAATAAAATAAGCAATTACAGTAAACATATTGTGGGCTTTAAGTCACTGTACCGCAGCAGGGTAGAGCAGTTTGAAAACTCACCTGTGGTCAGTTCAATGAACCAATGACAGCTGTGATTTGACAATTAGGAGCTGGAATACAGTGCATTCATGAGGTATGTTGTAACCAAGATGACTGAACCTACACATCATAACTTAAAAAAAGGCCCATCCCACCTGCCTACCTTAAAACAAACGATTAATCTATTCTCTTTAGGGCAGAAAAGTCATTGTTTCCTGTTGTTCTTTTCCATGTTTCCAGGCACTGCATCTGTAGCCCTTGCTGGTCTGTTAGCAGCTCAGAGAGCCATTGGCAAACCTATCACTGAACACCGGGTGCTTTTCCTGGGAGCTGGAGAGGTAAGATAATATTTATCCATTTATCAGTCGATTTGAGTTCTCTTGTGGGTTTTTTTTATATTTATTTGTTTAGAAATTTTTTCCTCCCCAATCTGGAATGTGAAAGTCCCATACTGTATATCAAAATAATAACATAGGCCCATTTGTAAGAGCCATACCGTCCCCTACTGACCAGAGCTGGTAATGCCAATAAGAAATGATAGTCCAACATTACTTAAAATCTTTTAGAAAATCCCCAATGTGCTCAACATTGCCCAGAACTTTTAAGGGTTAACATTTTATTATGGATATATTGTGTAAGTACTTTGAATGTTTAGTTTGAGGTTATTTTCTCTCTAGGCTGCCCTTGGTATTGCCAATCTGATTGTCATGGCTATGATGGAAAGCGGGATGACGCAAGCTGAAGCCAGAGAAAAGATCTGGATGTTCGATAAACATGGCTTAATAGTAAAGGTTGGTGTGTGTGTGACAAAGACATTGATGACTAGAACATACATTATATGTCTGTGTGGCTTCCTGTCAGGCTCACTGTTGTTGATGTACTGTATAATTGGTGAACAATGGTTTTACTATATTCTTTCTCAATATACTGTTGGCAACAATGTGCTGTGTGTAACTCCAGGGCAGACCGCAGGAAATAGACACTAACCAGGAAGCATTTGTCCATGATAGTCCAGGGAATGCACAAAGCTTCCTAGATGCTGTCAATACCATCAAACCTACAGCTATCATTGGTAAGGAAGTCTCATTTTCATTTACAGTTTGGAATATGCATTTTTAAGTTTGAGCCATTCAGAAACTTATTAATATGCTCTTGTTTGTAATGCTCTCGTCATGATTTATTTAATTTTATCCAAGCATGAGATTGTATCAGGTCAAATGACAAAGTATATTTTTTATTTAGGTTATTTATTATTTATCCACTCAGCTTTGCAAAATAGTCTTAAATCATGCTGTCAAGGCTCAGTGTAATTGCTGGCTTCGCTTGAGCAGTAATGATGGATCACTCACAAGCACAGGGTGACCAACATTTCTCTTTCCTTCTTCCAGGTGTGGCAGGAGCTGGACGTCTTTTCACCCATGATGTCATCAGGGCCATGGGATCCCTGAATGAACGACCAATAATCTTTGCCCTGAGTAACCCAACCACCAAAGCAGAGTGCACAGCGGAGGACGCCTACACACTCACTGACGTACACAGTTCTTTCTGCTTTCCATTCCTTTCATTTTAAATAACTTTGAAATTAAGCTGAGTTATTTTGTTGTAAAAATTACTCTTCCTGTTATTGTCCTTTATTTTTTCCCGTCATCACTCTTTCACCCTTTTGTTTCTTTGTCCCACAGGGTAGATGTCTTTTTGCCAGTGGCAGTCCATTTGGGCCAGTAACTCTGAGTGATGGCCGTGTCTTCACTCCTGGACAAGGGAACAACGCTTACATCTTCCCAGGTGAAAAGAAAATAAATATGCATAATTTATATTAACTGACCAGAAGAGAGTATGAATTATGTATTAAATATAAAATGCCAATAATTTTCAGTGTTAAAAAGTTACCAAAACCTAGTGTTTATATAATGTGAGGAAAAAAATCACCGGATGATAAACAAAAATGTAAGAAGTAAATGCAGTCTGTTTTTAAAACACATGCTGTTTGTGCATTGCAGGTGTGGCCTTGGCTGTGATCCTGAGTGGAGTGAGACACATAAGTGACACAGTATTCTTAGAGGCTGCCAAGGTCTGAAGTTCGCCTTTACCCTGCTCTCACGTCATCCGGCCCTTTCTTGCTAACTCTGTCATGTATGCATACGCTGTATACGCTGGGTCCTAAAACCTCTTTAACCCTTTGATGTCTCCTGGTCCGTCTTTTCCTAGACTCTGGGATAACAGCTAATAGATAAGGAGTTTTTAAAAGGCTGATCCTGCTTTGCACGTCTCCCTCTTCTCTCCTACTTCCTTCCTTCGTGTTCTTTCCTCTTCCACTGGGCTGCTTTTGACTAGATTACATTGATCAGTGCAGTCAGTGCAGCACACTTTGTTCAAGATAGAAATGTTTTGCATGGAGAAGTCACTGACATTTGCATGTTGGTAATATAACTTTGGTCATTTCTGTCACTTTTCTTAATTTGTCTTATTCAAAATCACATTTATATTTAAAAACAGAAATATGCTGTAGGCAAACAATAGCTGTATTTTTTTAGGTCTCAGTTTTTTGGATGCTAGAAATTCATCTTCAGCCTAAAAGTATTTTTATACTCGTTCCAGACGCTTGCAGAGCAGCTGACAGATGAAGAGCTGCAAGAAGGCAGACTTTATCCTCCTCTCTCCAACATCAGAGAGGTCTCTGTTCAGATGGCGGTCAAGGCAAGTCTCCTGAAAATGACAATTTTGAACTTTAGCTGTTTGGCTATTGATAAACTATTAATGGTAGTTCAAATGTTTACTGTTCTTCCCTAAATTGAGCCTCTTCTATCATCATCTGATTTTCAAAGTAATACTTGTGTCTGCCTCTCAGCATTAGTCAATACTAAACTTTCTCTTTCTTGCCATAGGTGGTGGAGTATGTCTATGCTAAAGGCATGGCATTTCGCTACCCTGAGCCAGTGGACAAGAACGGCCTTGTACGTTCTACTGTGTGGAACACCCACTACGACTCCTTCCTGCCAGACACCTACGACTGGCCAGGGGTCAGCTTCAGCCCCAAGACTGACTAGAAGTAGAACAGACCCGCACTGTGCCCCATGTCACTCTTGCTTTGTTTTCCACTGAAATCTCAATAGTTGCATTAGTGCAAACATCTGCTTATGAAAAAAGGCAGTAGAAGCCCCTTACTGCCGCCATGTTACTGCTATTTGCACTAAACCATGCATCACACGTAAACCTGCACAGCACCTGGATGGCCACCTGGTGGTGGAAAAAGGCAGTGTGGAAATCTGATAGAGTGGATGATAACAAAAAGCCAAAACATTATTGTATGGTTATTCCTACCACCTGTTTTAGTCATAAAACACATGGGAATAAGTAACCCTTTTGTTTGGAAATACCATTTGTTGTGTACACTCCTGAGTTCACTAACTATTAATCTGACTATATGTAGCTACCTAGATTGCCAAACTTAATTCACAGGTTTTAACATGCAGTATGGACATTGCCTTTTTCCACATCAAGTGGGCCTTTGGTGGTTTGACTGTTCCAACCAATGCCCGACATATGCTTAAAGACTCCTTTTTAACCCGTGCTTCAATTGGATACATTGGTTATCAGAGAAGGTGTAGTAGAGCTGAGTTATAAAGAATCCAGCCTTTTGATCAAACTAGGGGAGAAAGAGAGGAAACAATGTAACTGGAGTGCGTAAAGATAATGATGAGATTTTATAATGGGAAATTTATATCTAAAAACACAAAACGAAAGTACACTCCAGCATTTCATTTGTGTGAATGCTTTTGTCACATTTTCTTTATTTCTATGAATTTATTTTATTTTATTTTTATTTTTGTGGGTTGTATTTAGATCGTGTGCTATATAGTCATCAACACTCCTTTTATTGAGTTGTAGTAAGAAGAATCCATCCCTATTATAAATTGCCTGTTTGCCTAATTGTGATCAAATTTAATATAAACTATACCCTAAATATTTAAAGAAACAATGTGCAGTATCAATTGATTGAAACCCTTTGATACTACAGTTTCAGTTGTTATTATTTTTTGTTTTCTGAACATGTCCTTTTGTAGAAACTAAAACTGTCTGCTGAAAGAGTATTTTATAAAGTTGTGACATACATGTGTGTTGGCAGGTTGGTGTGTGGGGTTTCGCTCCTTGGAACATATTCAACAGGACTCATTAGTTGTCTTGTTAAATATGTTGAATAGGCTAGGATTCTAGTGAATGTTCTGATCTACTATTAATAACAAATAAAAACAGTAACATAGTCACGATATCTCAGATTAACACAAGCTTTGCTCATGTAGTATATCTATTTTGCCTTTATTTAGAGATGGAAATTTAGACAATCCAAGTTTATTTGAAATCTACCTTTTAATAAGGCAATTCAGAATGCTGTACATGAGAAATACAAGTAATTATGTCTTATGTACAAATTTAAAAAATACATCCCACCTCATGAGAAACTATCCTGTCGGATACTTTGTGGTGAGCACTACATACTTTCACGTGTGTATAAAGACTTTCTGGTGGGCAAGACAAATGTGTTGTTTTTTGTTTGTTTTTGGCTAATGTCCCGTTAGGGGCTCTGTAAAATAGAAGATAATTACAGTGCAGCTACAGTGCAGTCCATGATAATAATAAATACCTAGATCCATTTAATAAAAGGCAGTGGAAAAGTCTTTAAATGAAATGCAAAGTTTTCTGGGAGGTTGTTTCAGATATGTGGTACAATTTACTCATAATTTACACTGTTGTCATAAAAAGTTAGTGACCAAATAGCACTACTCACAAACATCTTGAAATTGACATCTTGACATTTTGATCTTTTAATTCTCACCAATGTGTGAAAATATATTACTTGATGCTAAAGGCCAGTGGTGCCTACAAGATAATTCGATAGATTGTTACTGGATATATATATTTGTGATGAAGAAGCAGTAGAGAAACATTTTTCTGTTGACAAACATTTTTAGAACATTTCTTTTTGATGTGGCAGGTTTACATGTTGACAGTTGACTCAAATCCAGTGATCTCCTATCAGCTACACAGTTAAATAGTCATAGTTACAGCAGATGACATCTACCTCAAGGTCATGACATGCAATTCTCAAAGTAAGATATCTTACAACTATAATATACAATATTATATTGTCATAATATTTCACATCTATATGTACATGTCATGCAGTGCACTTATCTCAGTGAGACATAGTAATGACAGTCAACCAGGTTGTCTATAAGATCTTAATATTTTGCTTTGTGCTCTGACAGACTTCTATAGTGAACAAGCTAAAGATCTGAAATTGTGTTTAGTGTAAAATTTGAGAATAGAGAAACCCTGACCATATACTTACACACCTTCACAGCCTAAATGTGTTTAAGCTGAAAAAAATGGTTAAATTAAATTTACCAATTACTATTTCATTTGTAGTATTGTCTTTAAATATGTTTAAATATACTAGGCCTTTGTTTACATTTTAGTCTCAGGATATTGTATTAGGGCCTTTTAACCACCTGCAAGTGTCTGCACAATGTTCAGTGTCTGTTCATAATCACTTACATAATGTAGACCTCACAGTCTGCTGCAGGCAGAGCTGGGAAACAACTCAACAGCACTATGAATATTGAAATACTGCTAGTTGTTTAGTACAAAATGATGTAACTGTGTGGTATTCAGTGTGCAGCTTTTTCTCTGATAGACTCTGCAGCTTCAGGTTGAAAACAAGTAATATATTGTTAAAAGTTGTCTACTCATACATTATGAAATAGTTTTATAAAAACGAAACTATTTAGAAACAGTGTGACCCCTTTAAGCGTTGGCTCACGTGTCTATCCACTTTTATTTGTTTCTGTAATGGTCTTTTTACTTGTTGAATTTGGAGATGGGTTCGCTCGTGTAAAAGGAAAATGTCCTACATATGTCATTGCTAAAGTCTGTGTTTCTAAGGTTTATTTTTGTTATACAGTAATATTTCCTCAGCATTTGTACGCAGATAGCAGCATGTTTGTGCTGCCTCTTAATACCTATGTGCAGAATAAAAACTGTTTTATACTGGCTTCTTTGGCTGCTGATTTATATATGAAAAACGTTGTCTTTAATCGTCCAAATATTGCCGTTAAATATTCAAGCAATACTGTGTTTTACTTGTTTTAATCCATTTCTAGTCTTTTTATTGTATTATGTTAAGTGTCGTGGATTTCATTGAACCTACCACATGATTTACATGAAGTCCGACGTGACCTGAACGCAGCAGCGTCGCTCGTGTTACGTCGTCACCGCGCGACTGTTGACAGTGAACGTGGGACTCACTTCCCTTTTGTACACAGTCTATGGTTGCAGCTGTGAACAGTTTTCACCAGTTTTCGTAACTTCTGTAGGATGGCCATGGATCTGACTTTCCTCGGGACCGGCTCGGCCTACCCGTCTCCTCACCGCGGCGCCTCGGCTCTGGTGCTGCGTACGGACGGGGAGTGCTGGCTGTTTGACTGCGGGGAGGGAACCCAGACCCAACTGATGAAGAGCCAACTCAGAGCCGGTGAGTCACACTGCAGGGCTAACTCAACCTTTCCTTGGAAACTAAAACAACGTCTTAAAACCAACTTCAAAAAAACTTACATTTAAATGTGCCTTCCACGCTACTGAGGTTTCTCTGTAACGTCAATTCTTACCTCTCCTAAAGTGCAATATGAAGTTAAACCAAAGTCCACTTAATTTTTGGATAATTCATTTTATATCTCCATAACCACAAGTCCCTTTAAACTCTGATAATTTATTCAGTTATTGCAAACTGAACGGTGTGGGAAAATCTCTATGAAGTTTCTGTTGGCATGGCTTGACCTTGACGTTTAACTCCCATTATAGCACATGTATTGTGTAATTAGTATGTCATGTTTTCTACCCAGGGCGAATCACCAAGGTCTTTATCTCCCACCTGCATGGAGATCACCTGTTTGGTCTTCCTGGTCTCCTTTGCACTGTGAGCCTCAACACCAACCCCGACCCCCAGCAGAACTTTAACTGTGTGGACATCTACGGGCCCCGGGGCCTCCGGCACTTTCTAAGGGTGACACTTGGCCTCACAGGATCACCACTGCTGTTCCCTTATGCAGGCAGGTCCAAAATGTACAACCTGAGCTCCAATGTGTCCACAGCACTGCAGTCTGGAAAACACAGATCTATGAGTTGTGTTCTCAGGGAAACACTAGCTAAACAATTGTTAGATATTATTGTGAGTATGACTGCCAACTTCAGGATAGCTTGCAAATCTGCTGCCGCATGTGAATTGTGTTTGACAAAAACTTCCCACAAAGGCAAAATTAGTTGTGCATACAAAACATATAGTATATAGTTAGTTCATATATTTTCTATGTCTGCACACTATATATAAAATGTTGTCACTATATGAACTACAACCCCCTTTTCAGCCTACTTTATTTGCTGAAGTAACTGCTTCCAGTCTAAGTTACTTTAATCATTCTTATCTTTGTTGCGTTGTTGTACTTAATTGAAATGTGCTCTGCTCTCTTCTCGTGTATATAATGTATGTTGCTGTAGTACATGAGCTGGAGCCCACAACTAACCAGAGTCCAGAAGAGGGGCAGCTCAGCCTGGAAGTATGTGACTGATTTTGGTGTTAATCTTTAGTGTTGATAAATTACACCTTCACTCTCTTTTTAGTGCAAAAAAATATTACACTTTCAGTAGGGCTAGACTGATGACAAACCATGCCAATATTATATATTTTCATTTTGCGAATATCAGATTAATTAATTATCTGATATATTATGATGATTATTATATATTTTTAAAATATTTTATTTTTATAGTGCAATACCGGCGAGATAGATATAGTTAGATTTTTTTGATTTGACAGTCAGCCTGTTTCCCCTGCTGTCCCCATCAGTCTTCTCCCTGTAGTCCCTCAGGCATTCATCCATCCATCATTCATTTGTTTAATGAAATGATTTCCTCAGCCCTCGAGTTGTGAGTGTTCGCCACCCGGGAACAGGAGCATGTAATCTTTAATGTTTTGTGTTCTGTGTTTTGTGTTGTGTCTCTTCAGATGACAGCGGAGCGTGGTCCTCTGCACCCACAGGAGCAGCCGGGCAGGACGATCTTCCTGGATGTCTCCAGTGACAGCTACCCCCTCTTTCAAGACAAGAAGTTTGTGGTCAAGGCCTTCAGGTTGTTTCACCGCATCCCATCCTTTGGTTTTTGCGTTCAGGAGCATGACCGACCGGGAAGGCTGAAGACTGAACTCCTGAAGGAACTGGGTAAATGCACTTTGTACTTTTTAGATTTCTATATGTCTTTATTTGGACAGGTGTAATGATAAAAGGCAGAAATGTGAAGAGAGACAGGGATAAGGATACATCCCTAATTTTCTAGTACCAGTTACATATTGTTGGTGATTCCACCACAGCACAACATATTTTATTAAGAGAACAAAGGGAATGCATATGATGTGATGGTGAATAGGCAGGTCAGAAGTGGTTTAAAAAATCTGTGATGACATGATATGGTGGAATTTTTGAAAATAAACAATTTTCCAGCAGATGAAAGTAAAAAACTAAATATCTTAATAAAAAATTAGAGAGAGAGAACAAGTTACTGCTTTAAAAAGTATAATAATATATATATATATATATATATATATATATATATATATATATATATAATGAATGGAAATTAGTAGTTAAACTTCATGTATTTATTTATTCACTTACTCTTTGTTGTAATTGTTATTCTGTTAGCAAAATTGTTTATAGGTCTTGTATTTGTTGGCACGAATATGACACTAACATACACAAATTTAGGCTGATTTACACAGAGGCCACTCGTATAATAAGGTATTTCAGAAAAAAAGTGTCCTCCAGCAACTTGTGCACTATTTTGACTGTTCTCATTTTGTGCTTCCCAGGCCTGAAACCAGGGGCCCTTTATGGGCGCCTGAAAGCTGGAGAGTCTGTAACTCTGGAGAGCGGGCGTGTCATTCTGCCTAGTGAGGTGCTGGAAGAAGCCATTCCTGGGAGGAAGGTCTGCATTTTCGGGGACTGCAGCTCAGTTGTCGGGGACGGAGCAGCGAGGTTGTGCAATGGAGCGGACGTTCTGGTTCACGAGGCCACCCTTGGGAACGAGCACCGAGAGAAAGCAGTGGACCATGGACACAGTACGCCTGAAATGGCAGCGGCGGCGGCTCGGGCTTGCTGTGCGCGGAGGCTGGTGCTGTACCACTTCAGTCAGAGGTACAAACCCTGCTCCCTGCAGAAGGAGGGGGACGAGGGGGACGAGGACGATGTATCAGAGCTGAAGAGACAGGCAGTAGATGCTCTACAGGACAGTGGTATAGAAGTGACTCTGGCTGAGGATTTTCTGACTCTGACCATTCCTCTTAGAAGATCAAGGTAATGAGCTACTAATTTAGTTTTCATATAGCCTGAAGTAGATCTGATTTTAAAAGGAGCAGCACTCTGTCTGCTGTGCGTGTGTGTATATGGTGTAAAATGAACAATGAATTTACTTTTAGTAAGCATGATGTTTTATTATTCTGGGATTTTGGAAGTTATGGATATTAAATTGAAGTTGCTCCAAAATTCCCATGATTCCGAGCACTTATCACTTCTCGTCCACGTTGGCCTTGAAGTTGAGTTTGACACTTCACGACAGAACAAGCTACTTGCTTGTTCTGTCTCTCAACTGTTATTACACAGCCTTCATCAGCACGTGTGCTGTCAAGCTCAACTTTTAAGCAAACATGGACGAGACACCCGAGGGATGTTCGGAAAATTTTAACATCTACCTACGTCTCCACGACAACTGAGCAACTGCTGATAAAGACTGTATTACGTTTGAAAGCTCCTAAACAAGCAAGTGGACCTTGAACTGAGAAATTGGACAGCATAACAGTATTTTTATCATTACACATTCATTAGTAATTCTCCAAATGGGAGTTTACCAATGATATTGTATGAATGCTACTCGTGTCGTAGCTTTCAGTCTTTGCTGGTATTTTCTTTCAGTTTGTAATGTTAACACTCACTTGATACTAAAACCACAATCTTTCCATATGAATCAGTAAAATCTGTTTACGTTTTCTGTATGATGACAAAGAACATGCGATCATCTCCGAACCTTTTCCAGAGCTTTATTTCTGGATCTGTACACAAGGTATTAAAGTACAACAGAAAATACAAAATAATGTTTAACAAAAGAAAAAAAAAAAAAAAAAAATCCTCAATGTTTATGTACAATTCTTATAAACAATAAAGATAGCTTCTTGAACATGTCTCAGTGAAGTTTTTGATTGTCTATATTTCTGGATATACATTTTTAAGTTTTGTAGGTTTTTATTCACAAAGGTGTTTGTTTTCATCAAAGGACTCTAGTTCTTTTTCAAAACCACAACTGCTAGAATCCCCCCCCCACCCTTTAAACTTCAAAACACAATACAAAATATAAAAGAAATTTGTTTAGTGCTTCCTTGCACACACAAGTCTCATACCAGAGATATCAATAAAATCACATTTTCGAGAGTTCACAGGGTGGTGAAAAACCTACTTCTACTACTTAATGGCCTTTACATTCTGACAGTTTTTCTGAGTCTTTGTACAAACCACAGGTGAAATAAATATCACTGCACTGCTTAGAAGAGCTTGGAGGACCTACTGCATTATGCACATTGCATTAAGAGACAAACTAGCTCTCCACATACTTAGAGCAGCAGCCATCCTTTTACCATCAAGACAAATATAGATGACGTAAAAAGACTTTTTCAAGGAAAAGAAAGAAGAGCGTCTTTTACACATGGCTGCAAGTTTCGAATGCAACACGGAGTAATCTCAATACGTCTTCAGGTAAAGCCGTTTTCAGTGGTACACTTGAGAAACTGACACAGCTGGCATGCGTGGTTTCAGCTGTGTCCTGAGGGGGGTGATGGGGGGGGGGGGGGGGGGGGGGGGGGGGGGGGGGGGGGGGGGGGGGGGGGGGGGGGGGGGGGCATGACTTTGCAAAGAGGAAAAAAATGAATTTCAAACACCAAGTCAACCGGTAAAATGCAAAACCCAAAATATCTGTACATATCTACAAATTATTGCCTTTTGACAAGGAATCAAATTAAAACTTTTGTATCAACACAGATTCACAAGTGTAAGAGGTCAGTTTATAGACTTGTTAAAGGCTATTTGCTAATTATTTACATGAAACGCAGAAGTGAACGTCTTCTCTGATGCGGAGCTTGGAAACGGAATTACTTAAAACTTAATGAAGGGTTATCGGCGTGAATCCCGTCTGTACACACACACACACACACACAATGGTGAATTAGTAGATAAACGGACACGACAAACATGATGTACCCCTGAAACAAACTAATTATTCATAGCACAATGCATAGATAAATTAAGTAAACACTACTACTGCATCCAATCAACTGACGATACCCCGCTAAACATTTTACAATTCACAATTATGGACTTCAGTCAAGAGAAAACTGCTTCGTTTCTGCTACTAGAACGTACACAAGGCATTCTCGAGTCAGAACAGGTTAGGCAGAGTTTGAATACAAAATGATAGTGACTTTAAATAAAGAGATAATACTGCTAGCAGGTTTAAGTGGTCTGAAAATCACGTTAACTTGATTTAGGAGCATATATTATTTTTACTACAACTAAAAAGGGACATATACAGCTAAACTTGCCACAGAGTAACCATGAGTTGATAGGACTGAATAAAAGCTTGCAAAAAGGTAAAAAGTATATGCAATAAATAATAATTACTTTACGGTGCCTGATGATGTCTATGTTTGACTATTAACCCAACAAATATCTTTGCATTGCAATATTGCTGTTATGGTTTGCTTGTCTGACTGCTACCCTGATGGAAAGAAGCAGGATAAATAAAAATAACAAAATATCCAACTACAGACTCCCATTATGTTACTCTGCACAGGTGTTCATCGCCTGTTTAAAAATGTAATAGAAAAACTCTGAATTTAGGGACTATAATTTGGGTGAAAAGACAAATTTACATTGCAAACATTCACATGGTCCAGTTTGGCAACTTTGAACAGTTTAAAAGTAAAGAAGAAGAAACTGCAGACAACCTTCCACAGGAGAAAAACAGAAAGAAAGCCAAACTGGAAGGTCTCCAAGCTAATCTCAATGCTAGTGTTGCTCTTCATATAATGTATCTAGCGAGGTTTATGTCGGGCATACAAATAAAAACAATTTGCACTAGCCTGGTTACTAAAATGTACCTGTAAACCAAACACTTATTTTAAAAAAAAAGTACCACTTCAAAAAACAACATAGATGAGCAACTAAATACTAACACTACAGGCAGAAAACTGAGCCAACTTTGGCAGCTGGAAAGAATGGCAAGAAAACATACTGTAGCTCTGAAGATGTGAGGGAGGAAAATACACAACTTTCCTACTGCAGCCTCTGGGCCCCACTGTACATGGACGTTACACATCACATCTCAAGACCGCAAAACAAAAATAAAATAAATGGCTATATAAACTCTTGAGAGAAATCAAGATTTTTAGTTCTATATGATAGACATCACTGATGTCATATTACACAAAAATGAAAACAAAAGTATATTCATATACATATATATCTATATATCTATATATATATATATA
>NC_060170.1:19443916-19458026 GCF_021292245.1 Micropterus dolomieu | reverse complement strand
CGGCTTGCGTGAACCCACTTTTAAAGAAACCTGGTTTAGATCCCTCCCTCCCACAAAATTTTAGACCACTTTCAAAACTGCCTTTTATTGCAAAGATTCTAGAAAGAATTGTGTCCAAACAGCTGCTCACTGTACTGGAAAATAACAAAATATTTGAAAAGTTTCTGTCTAGTTTCAGGAAGTACCACAGCACTGAGACTGCCCTGCTTAAAGTCACCAAGGACCTTTTAATGTCTGCTGATGAAGGTATGTGCTCAGTCCTGGTACTCCTGGACCTTAGCGCTGCTTTTGACACCATTGATCACAACATCATGTTAGACAGACTGAGGCACTGGGTGGGGATCTCTGGTACTGCCCTAGAATGGTTTTCATCATACCTGTCAAATAGAAAGTTTTGCGTGTCTGTAAACAACTATGTCTCTTCGTTCTGTCCAGTTAAATATGGTGTGCCTCAGGGGTCGGTCTTAGGACCCATTTTGTTTTCCTTGTATCTGCTTCCCCTTGGACATATTATCCATAAACATGGTTTTTCCTTTTCTTATTTATGCTGATGACACACAAATGTACTTGCCCGTCAGATCCACAGACCCTGGAATGCTGAGTTCACTTACCGACTGCCTTTGTGAAGTTAAAAAATGGATGTCAAATAATTTCCTCCAGCTGAACTCAGACAAAACAGAAATCCTGGTCATCGGGTCCCAGTAAATCACATTAAGCCTGTTGCAAAGAACCTTGGTGTCTGTTTTGACCGTAATTTAAATTTCGAGCAGCACACCACAAAGCTTGTTCAATCATGTTTTTATCAACTTAGAAATCTACCAAAAATTTGATCTGTTAACTTTTAAGTGAGACCATTTTACACGCCTTCATCTCATCACGCCTGGATTATTGCAACAGCCTTTTCACCTGTTTAACCCAAAAATCTATTGATCGACTCCAGACTGTCCAGAACTCAGCTGCCAGGCTTTTAACCACAACAAAGAAATATGACCACATTACTCCTATTTTAGCTTCATTACACTGGCTCCCAGTATGTTTTAGAATTGACTTTAAAATTCTATTGATCACTTTTAAAGCTCTTCATGGCCTCTCGCCTTGTTATATTTCTGACCTTTTAGTCCCATACGCACCAGCACGAACCTTGAGATCCTCAGGCAGAGGTCTGTTGTCTGTTCCAGAGTCTCGACTGAAGAGTCAGGGCCCCGAGGCTCTGGAACAGCCTGCCCGAGGAAATCAGGTCAGCTGAGTCAGTGAACTCTTTTAAGTCCCTTCTTAAAACATACTTTTATAGGAGAGCCTTTCCCGATCTTATCTGATTTTATTTTATACTTTATTTTATTTGACTTATTTTATATTCATCTTAAATGTGTATTTTAGTCTTTTCAATGTTTTCTTGCTTTTATCTTGTATTGTTTTTGTATTATTGTCTTTTGGGTATTATTGTCTTTACACTTGTTAAAGCACTTTGTAACTTGTTTTTGAAAAGTGCTCTATAAATAAAGATTATTATTATTATTTTATTTCTTATGCAAACAAAATGGCAATTGTATTTGTAGTTTTCAATATAAAACTTGTTGAAATGGTTTCAGTGTGTGTATCAGTACATTTTAATCTTTTTCGGCACATTTTTACAATAGATAATTTTGGTCACTATAGTAATTGTGATATGAATTTTTCCATACCGTTTCATCCCTACACTATCAGAATGTGATCCATAAATCAAGCTTAAGACCGTGAAAAAAAGGAAAAAATAAGGGGGGAAAAGGCCGTGACTTGTAACAACAGGCGTTGGATTGGTTTGTCATTTGTTGAATTGTGTATGACAGTGGTTCCTGAACTTTTTCTCCTCCCTGAGTTTATTAAGTGCAAAAATATTAGAAACACCATTTTGGGCTGGAGACACTGTATATGCAGTAGGACAGAAACGATTAGATGAAATCGATTAATAAAATGCTTCGACAGATATGATGCTTCGTTTAATCCAATTAAAAACTCCATAACACAAACTTACGTTCCTTCTCGGCTGCTACGCTCCTCCAACGAACGCCGCCTGGCTCTGCCATCCCTTCACACAAAGCAATCCCAGTCCCGGCTATTCTCATCTGTGACACCACGATGGTGGAACGAGCTACCACACTCCATCAGAGCAGGAGCGTCCCTCTCTAACTTCAAGAAGCTCTTGAAAACTCATCTCTTCCGAGAACACTTCCTCTTATAACACCTCTAATACCTAACATGCACTTCCTGTGCTCTTCTTCTTCTATCCCCTACAATGATCATGTATAGATTGCACTTTTTGTTTTGATTGCACTTTTTGTTAACTCTTACTTCCTTCCCTAGGAATCTACCCCATTGATGTGATATGTACTGTGAGCTCTTACTAGTATTTATTGCTGCTCTTACTAGTATGTTTTGTCAGTTGTAGATCTGTAATTGATGCTCTGTTGATGCTTGTATGTTGTTCCTCAAAAGTAAGTCGCTTTGGATAAAAGCGTCTGCCAAATGAGTAAATGTAATTAACTATAGTGTTTCGCAGGGACATTTATTACTGTCGCACATCGCGCTTACGCTGTGAACAACGTGATTATGATGGCGCTGTTTGTAAAGTGGAGGAAGAGAGAAAATAGCGAGGGACAAAGAAGAAGTGTCCAAAGTATGGGATTATTTCAAGCTAAAGAAACTCTACTGTTACTGTCCGTCAACCGTAAAACGAAACACGATGGCACCTTATCAGAAAGCAGCCAGTGTTCTGCTAGCGGCCACAGACAAGGTAACAGTAACAGCAACTTTAGCATTTAACTGAAATCGTGATTGATTGTTGAGTTGAAGGGTTGTATGATCAATCCCTATATTCACTGCGGATATTTTTTTCTCCCTTGTTAATAAATTGATTATAAGTACACTTTTGCACATGTTCACAATAAAGCTTGCAATGCAGTGTGTGCGTGCATCCCGGCGTTTCACCCACATTCATAAACCTATAGACGCTTATTTCCATTTCCCTGAAGAAATTCACAGGAATCCAATCACATGTTTACTGATGGCTTTTTCAGAGGTGTTTCAAGCAAGCCCGAGACTCTTTTGAATGTCATTAACAACTTTTCTAAGTAAAATATTTTAATAAACTCCACATAAAGCATTATTGCAAAAAACGTTCTCACGCTTTTATTTTGGAGGCACAATCACTTAAGAGGAAGTGATTGTGTGAGTAACTCTTGCTCTCATGTCTGAGATCTATTTCAGCACCAGCAGCTATCAATTTATTTATTTTTCTGCTATCAAAGCAATCTGACCGCAGGCGAGATATTATTGCTGGCGGGCCAGTTTTGGCCCACGGGCTGCCTATTGCTGACTACTGCTGTAGAGGAAAATGTTGGGGGGGGCTGATTCACCAATAGTGAACAGCGGTAAAATGTCAAACACTGAGCTACGACAGAGTGAAACCTCTTACCACATCAAAGGAGAGAGAACATCATCAGACTATTACAAATTACTGTGGGATTGTTAAAATGAGGATTATATTTGCCTCCTCTCGGATGGGATATTAATACTGATGTAAAAACTACACCAACTCTGATGTTACAGTTTAGACTGCATTCATATTGCCATGGACCAATTATTTTCCTTCCATGGGTGCTTTAATAATATGTTATTTAATAAAGAATGTGTAATTAAAATGTTTTCTACTTCAACCAAAAAGGTTATCGTATTTACTCCATCTGCCGGCTCATTAACGGCTAACAAGTCTTGAATACTAATAGCTGGACGGGCACAATGTTTGCTGTGGACGTTCACCATGTAACACAAGGAAAATACTCATTATGGAAAAAAATCCATACGCGTAATGTAGCTATGCACCTACACACTACACTGTTAACAGTCAAGATAATTTGACCTAGTCGGAGGGCTTTACTTTGTAGAGTACTTTATTCTATGTTTGCAAGACCTTTGGAGAAAACCTTTCAGCCAATGCACATGCGTTGCCAACAACCACAGCACCCTTGAAAACGTACTTTACGCAGTGACTATGGACAGGCAAAAAATGTACAATACATTTACAATAATACCAGAGAATCTTATTGGGCAATTTTAACTTGTCATTTATCAAATTTGTCAATTTTTCCTACTGCAGGTATGTAGAACCTTTTTCCTTTGCTTACCTTTTGAGGACTTTACACGGTTGCAGTATCTCTCTAGTGCTTCACGGGTGTTGTAGTTGCACTTGACAAGCTCACACAAAGCCTATGTGGAAAGGGAATGAGAAGAGTGGTCAAGACTGGACTAAAGGTGTTTCTAAAAGGTACATGTGTACCCTGCTCATCACTGTGTTACAATGAAAGGACTAAAGCTTAACATGAAAGGATCGAAAAATAAAGACATGACTGACCTGCTCATTGTCTCGGACATGCATCCCTGGTTTGTCACATCCTGTCTTCTCATCCGTTGTCCGTGACAACACCTCAGACAGGAAACTTCTAACCTTGTTTTCTGGCAATGTACCTGGGCTCCATAATAACTCGTCTTCATCTTCATATACTGCACAACAAAGTACATTACAGTAAGATTAGTCACCTAGTGTGTATTATCTTGTCTTTATTGAATGCATAGAAACATTGTAAGCAACCACTGAAATGAACATGTCAGGCATTTGGTGCTGAAAACACGATAGCAACAATCACCTCTCTCTCCATCTTTGTAGTGACAGAGGCAAGAAGGAACCTCTGCTTGGTACTGTGTTCCTACCATTATTTCCTATGATACAAAAGAGAATACAGGACATGTTTAGTAAACTAGGGCCGATTCAACTTCAAACATGAAGGAACATTACTCTCTTAACATGTTTCAAAATAAAATGTGTCATTTACCTTTCTGGAGTCCTCTGGGCTTGGGCCATCTTCGTCACACTCTGACTCTTTATCACCATCGGAGATAGCGTTGGCTAATAAAATAATAAACCAACACATAAATATCCTGACATGAGTTCTTCAACCAAACTGTTTTGGTACTATAACAGGTAATCAAATCTCCCCCAACATACTTCAATTATAGCCTATACACCTACATCTCTTGTAGGGATGGGGATCGAGACCTGGTTCTAAAAGGAAAAATTTCTCAAAACCCTGAAAATCAATAAGGTCCGAGCTTGTCGATACTGCTATCCAGACTAGCGGGTCGTACAATGTAACGTTATGTCTCGAGCGTCAAATCTGATTTAACTTGAAACGCAATGGATAAGAAAACTAATGTTTCTAATGATGGCACCGAAACGCGATATTAAATGGGCCCACTAGCTTGGTAGTTAGCCAAATGTTAAAAACAAGCTAAATAGAAAGCTGTCTGTAGCATAGACTGATCTGTAGTCTTAAAATCTGGCACATTGTTAAAAACTGAGACAAACCAGCCGCTCCTCCTTCGACCAGGTAAAGTTACCTGCAGGCAGTGAATAAAAGCTAACACGAAGAAGAGGAGGAAGGTCTGATACAGACTGTTTTTTATTCTTTCTAAACGTCCCTCAGTATTGTGATGTCAGATGTTGAGTTTATATATAGTGACTTTGCTGTTGTAAACATTAATGTTGCTGCTCTAGAAACAACATTTAGCTGTATTTAAAAAATAGTAAATTCTAATCCTATAATTAATTTTTTTTTTTTTTTTTTTAAAAAGCAGGCAATATGCACACTTCAATATATGTATTTATCTCAAGTCATATGTCATCTCAATATATAACAATGTTATCGCACATTGCACAATATTTTACTCATACCACGCAAGCCTACCTCATGGCCGTTGGGTCTGGTCTAACCAATAACCGTCACCAAATAATAGTGAAGTATCAATAGTGGTATCGATAAAGAATCGGATCATTAAGCAGTCTCTATAAGGGTATCAATATCAATAAAAATTAACGATCCCCATCTCTAATCTCTTGGAAAGCTCAAAGTATGCATACGGAACTACTTCAACACCTGGCCATATTGTACAACATACTGTATGTCAGAGCGCTGAAATGACTAATCCATTTATGAAATTGACATAAAATAAATCACAAACAATTAGTATAAATTTATTAAAAGAGTTATTTATTATTTTTTTTATTTATATTAAATCACTGTTAATTAAACATTTTGATTTTTGGGCGGAAAAATCAATAATTTAACACATTGCATTGGGTTCCAGGAAGTTGTGATGGGCATTTACAATTTTACATTTTATAGACTAAATGATCAACCCAAAAATAATTTACTTAATTGCATATTAAGTTTTTATTCTGCAAAGCCACAGATAAGTACTTTTTTTTTTAAGAAGGTGTAATCGGTCACTTACATCTAAGTGTTCTTGGGAAGAAATCGGTAGCCTCATGGGAGGTTACTGAGGGGGTCAGATCATCAGCTGAAGACTGGGTCTCTTCCTCATAGTCACCAGATAGCAGATCTTTGGCTATTTCCTCCTAGGGAGAAACAATAATCTCCATTATAAACTGGGGCAGACAAAAGGTAATCAACAGAATATCTTACACCTTGAAGATAAATACATTTACTTCTAATTATTTTTCCAAAATATATTTATTGACTATACATCAATCACCACATAACAACAATTATTTACCTTGTCCAAAGTCATGTCAGGCAGCTCATCAGTCAGGTCTCCAGAGGAGCTGTCTATACTAGAGCCTGCTGAAGCCTCATAGCGATAGATGGCCAATAGTTCCTCCAAAGGCATGTTCCCCTCCTGGTAGAACAACAACAACAAAAAACAAACTAACTTAGCACTTCATACATTAAGTAAAGCAATTATGCATTTTCCCTGTACTATCCAAATTAAAACAAAACATTCATATTGTATGTGTGTTTTTTTAGCAAAACAGACAATTCTTTAAAAAAAAGATATAAACTGTCACAAGAGTTCAAAGCCTATTTGTGAATGTAAGAATGATACAATAATTATTTACCACCAATAGAAAATGTATGCATTAAACTAACAAAATATAATGTTGTGAATCAGACAGCTTCCCCTTATCATCATAACGGTCACATCAGCAACTGTCAGTGTTACAATACTAATACTTTTCAAGTGACAATACTGTCAATAGGTGCACCCCTCTGGTTTCCACATCAATGATACATGCAAATGCAGATTAGACCATTTAAAATCACTGAAATCCTTAGATTTACACAGGGAAATCATGCATTTAATAGTTTACCTTTTCCAGATCTGCTATCTCAGATCGAAAATTCCTCCCTCCATCCAGAGATTCTTCCTCCTCCAGAGTCCTCTCATCATCATACTCATGAACTAACATTTCTGCAGTTGGGTCAAAGTCATGGTCCTCTGATGATAATGAGCCAACTGAGAGAGAGAGCATGAGGGAAATAATGGTTAATATGTCAGTCTCGTCATACAAATTAGCTTTTTTTTTACTCTGCAATTAGAGATTCATACCTTAAAATATACATTTATATTTTTACTATACTGCAAGAAGCCCTTTTCTCCTAAAAGTATATAATTTAATCTTGATATGTATTACATATTTTAACACATAGATTAATTTAATTACATCACAAACTGTAGTTACTAATACTCAATTTAGGAGGGAAGTTTTCTTACCTGGACTTGAACTCCCTAGGGAAGCCTGCAAAAGAATAAAACCAGAGCATACATGAGTGAAATATTGGAGACATGGGTTCATCTAACGTTAGCATGCTAGCGCTTTCACCTTAAATATTCAAATCAGTAAGAAAAAAGGCCTTTAATGGTCTATATGACGACCACCGAAAACAGTTGGATAGAAAAGCTGCTTTTACCGCTAATGTTACCTGAAATATGTGGCTAATGCAATGTTAGCCGCGGATGGTACGCTACACACTGAGGACAACTGTGGGCAAAAAGTAGTTTTAAACCCTGAAATTAATATTATTCCTTTCATAAAACGCGATCGAAGTAAAAGTAGGGAAATATATCAAAAACTGTACGATTTACGAAGTATCGGCTTCTATAAAACATTTAGCCAACCAGCAAGCTAACCCCAAAGCTTAACGTTAATGTTAACGTTATGCACCGAAAAAATGTAAACACTAATTTCATTTGCGCGGTACTGCAATCGATTGAACTGGATCATCTTTACAACATAGATGCCGCTAATCAAGTCTAAATATGAAAAATATATTTCCATTCATAACAAACGATATAATCTCTTATTTCCTTTAACCAGCAAGCTAACGTTAAATTTACGTATCAATTTACACAGCCGCTACACCAAAGCAGCTGAGAGAGCGAAGGCGCAGCGGCCTTGTAGTGAAGGATGAGTCCAGACATTCAAGCATATTTTAGAGGAATTAAAATGACAATTATGACATGAAACACGCTATACAGAAGGCAAAAACAATTGTTTCTTCAATCGATAACATAAAAATGAAAAATACAACACACATAATTTACAAATGTCGATTTAAGTTCGATTGCTTCTCCCCTGTTTTCCCTCTTACCTCCGCCATATTGGTACCTTTAGCTAATGGGCTCATTCTAGCACAGTACCCGGATCAGCGGTCTGAGCCAATCAGCGATCCAGGTGACCGGTCGAGTCGTGACGACGTTCAAACCAACCACTGATCACACTAACGGTAATCATTTCTAAACAGTAAAATGTACGGTATGAAAATATAAGAAATAAAAATGTAACATATCAAATCAACAATAGGCCTACATAGCCAATGTAAATCAACTACAGGCGTTGAGCATGTAATACCTCACACAATGACATTTTACCAGAACATTCCTAGAATGTTCTCGGGAATTCCTGTTCTCCTCGGTAACGTTTTATCATATGTCAGCTTTGGCATAAAATCTGTTGTCTTTTTTTTTTTAAAACAATATATTTATTGATTTTTCTGCTTTAACAAAGGATTTAGTATAAAAGCATTACACAGTTAACCAGCAACAAAGCACACAAAAACCAAAAAGACAGCAATAATCACTTCAGAAGTCAAACATTGCCTCCCATTCCTTATATAAATAATGAGCATATATATATATACATATATATATATATATATATATATATATATATATATATATATAAATACATACATACTTAAAAGGAGATAAATCCTCTTAAGATGGAACAGAAGAGATGCTAGGCACGCACACACAAAACAAAACAACAATAAATACAAATAAAAAAATAATATATAAATGCCTTTCACAGTAGTCTGAGCCATTAGGATAGATTTGATGGAATAAGTAATAATTGGGACAACTTTCTGATGACCCACAGCGTCATAAGACAGTCCAGTAAATCTTGCCTGCACCTCGAGCCAAGAAAATACATCCAACCAGAGTCCCATTAATTAGCCAATATGTCACCCACCGCACTTCGCTCAATAAAATCGAAAAACGGTCCCCAAACCTTTTCAAAAGTGTTTTTTTTTACCCCTAACCATGTATGTAATATTTTCCATTGTTATGCAGGAAGACATCTCTCTCAGCCAATGAGCAATGCTTGGCCTGTTCGTACTTTTCCAGGCGAGAGCTATTAAGCATTTGCTTGCAATAAGCACATATCTATAAGTGTTAGTACCTGATTATTCAAATGTAGGTTGGTTGGGTACAACCCCAAAATAAACACTTTGGGATGGAAAGGTAGCTTCACTGATACCATTTGGAATATCACCTCCTTCCAAAATTCTTTAATTTTTCCACAGTTCCACAGACAATGAAACAGGGTCCCTTTAGAATGATTACACTTGTAGCATGTGTCTGGAATAGTGTTATTAAATAAATTTAACTTAGCAGGGGCTACATATGTTCGCATTAACCAATTGTAGCTTCAGCCGAGTATTCAGTCTGAGCCTGAGCCTTGGTACAAATACTACTCCATTCGTCCAAGGAAATGTATTCCTGAACATCATCTCTCCAGGAATTCAGTTTGTTCACAGACGATTCAGTAGAGCTAGACTCAAGCATATTGTAAATAGCTGAAATTCTGGCCTAGCAGAAAGAAAGCTCCTCAACTGTAAATATTAAAGAAATGTTTGCTAGGAATATCATATTTTGCTGTGAGTTCTTCAAATGAAATAAGAATGCTTTCTCTATACAAATCATGAACTTTTCTTAGACCCTTATTGGCCCATATTTGGAAACCCGGATCATTTTTCCCAGGAGCAAAGTTTTGGTTGCCCCAGATAGGGCTGAAGCATGATAAGGAATGCTTTTCACCAAGACATTTCCGCACTTCGTACCTAACCTTGAACGTATTGAGAACAAAGGGATTATTTGTTTGCTTTTTGAGTTTTTTAACATTAGACGAGTAGATGTAGAGGTTAAGGGGTAATTTGGTGACAACTGAAGACATTTCAAGCTCCATCCAGGATGGGAAAGCTTCAGAGATGAAATAGTACATAGCAGTGTGAAGCTGTGCTGCCCAGTAGTACCACTGGATATTTGGCAGATGGAGCCCCCCCATCATACGGTAGGTACAGCAAAGACAAACGTATTCTGGGATGTCTATTATTCCAAATAAAAGCAGTGAACAACTTATTGAGCCTTGCAAAAAGGGATGGTGGCGGTGGCAGAGGTATATTCTGAAACAGATACAACAATATTGGGAGGACAGTCATTTTCAGAATGTTAACTCGGCCAATCAAAGATATAGGTAGAGATGACCATCTATCAATAAATTGGAGTATTGAGTCTACAACAGGGTCATAGTTAGTTGAGACTATTCGATCAATCTCTGGCCGGATACGAATGCCGAGGTATGTAAAGCAATCTGTTGCATTAAAAAGGGAAGTAAGAGGTGCAGGCATATGTCGTTCTTCCTCCTTTAACATCATAATTGAGGATATTGAATTATTTCTTTTATAACCCGAAAACACCCCAAAATCATTAATTAGATTCAAGTGCGTAGGTATGGAATTGTGCAAGTCAGTAAGAAACAAAATCACATCATCAGCAAAGAGGGCAATTCGATGGTCCAACTGATTATGAACTATTTTGATGCCTGAGATATTGGGGTACGTTCTTACATCCATAGCCAGAGGCTCAATGGCAAGAATAAATAGGAGAGGATAGAGAGGACATCCCTGCCTAGAACCTCAACAAATATCAAAGGGTTTAGATACCATATTGGTAGTAAGGATCTCTGCCGTGGGATTTGTATATAGTATCTTTATCCATCTGCAAAAGCTTTCACCACAGCCAAAGCGAGTTAATACATCAAAAAGGTAGGGCCACTCAACCCTGTCAAAATCTGTTATGTTTAACATTTTTTGTCTATATATATTCCTGTAAGAACTTTCAATTGTGGCCACAATGCCTTCAGATGGAGCAAGAGAGGTTTTCAGTTGTATCATTCCATAGGCTAATTTTAGCACTTTGTTGCATCAATAGGCCTAATAGGTTACAAGGTACAAGGTAGATATTTGTCACAACAGGTTGTAAAGTGAAAATGAGGCTGTAACTTCCTTCTACTACGTAGCAGACAATATAGATTAATACAAAAGCAATTATAAAAATGGTGAACAGAAATAAACTATATTCAGTGGATCAGTGCTGAGGATGAATTTGAGTTTAAAAGTCTGATAGCTTGGGGGAAAAAAGCTGCTCTGCAGGCTGGTTTTGCAGCAGCAGAAACTTCTGTATCTCTTCCCTGAAGGCAGCAGGGTGAACATGCTGTGGCTGGGATGGGTACTGTCCTTTAGTATCCTTTGGGCTCTGCGTTGGCACTTCACCTCACCGATATCGCTGATGCTTGAGAGATGGGTACCAATGATCTTCTGACCCGCTGCAGAGCCATCTGGTCCTGGGCCGTGCACATCCCATGCCAGTTGGAAATGTTTTCAGTCAGGACGCTTTCTAATACTCCTCTGTAAAAGCTGACAAGAACTTGGTACAGGAATTTGGCCTTTTTAAGCTTCCTTAAGAAATACAGTCGTGTTCGAGCTTTCTTCACCAGCGTGGAGATGTGAGAGATGACCATGTCAGGTTCTCTGCAATGCTGATTCCCAGGAACCTGAAACTGTTCACCTGCTACACCTCAGCTCCACTGATGTAGACAAGAGTGTGTGTCTTTATCTCATTTTTCCTAAAGTCAACTTCCTTGGGTTTGCTGACGTTACAAATACTAATGCATACTAGGCCATAATACTAAATACTGGAGTGTCTTTTAAGAAAAGTAATAAAAGTGACAAATTATCTATATAGTGGGATCAAAATATCTACATTTCTTTTCTATTGTTTTTTGCCATTGATGTTTCTCTTATCAAATTACATTTTCTTTTACTCAGTTGATAGTCTACTTCAGTAAGAGGAAGACCATTATTCACACCTGACACAAATCAAAAATTTTGACCTCTGACAAATGCACCCATGAACCTGCATGCAGTCTATAACTCTTTTTCGAACATCATGGCCTAAGGTTGTCTCATCTTGTTGTAACAGCAGTTTTATCTTATTATTCAAATGTCAACACATTTACCAACTTAGTGGATAGTGGTTGGTCTAAAGATCTTTGGTTATACTGAATGAAGTATTAGTTTGATGACTAGTTTCATAATATTATAATATTTCTGTTGTGGGCAATTATTGTCTTTTTTTAAAGATTTTGTTGACTGACAACCTTTGCTGTTGACCTTTTTTCTTGAAAAGCTGTTGCCTTGCTGAATTATCTTTAGCCGTCGTCCAAGCTTATTTCCCCCTATCTTAAAGTGAGTATATCACCTAATGTAGAAAAAAAATATCTAAACTCTACCTCTTTAAGGCAAGGGTTTGATATACTAAGTAAAGACTTTGACTAAATACTAACACAACTATTTACGGTAATCGGTTTCAGAAATACATTTTAAATGTACTGGTTTTTAGCGTGCAGGCCAGCAGAGGGCAAAAGCACTCTTTTACAGTTTTTCTTAGTCGCTTTGGTGCATTTCTCAGATCAATTGTTCAACCTCCACATCATCTCGTCACTTGTGCACATCATAAAAGCACTTTCTCATTGTTTTGAACAAATTGCAAATGACTTGACACACTGATGCAAATGATTATGTACAATTGTCTGCTGCTTCCTACATTATCAATTGCTTATGTCCTAGTGATCACAATGAATTATACCAGTGTCTGTTGAATAATCTTACCCCCCAAAACATCAAGGCATAAGTTCATTGCATTTGTCTCTACATGCAAAATGGTTGAACACGTTATCAAAAATCAAAGTTAAAATATTTTATTCATATCCTTTGCCTACAAGTATATACTGTAGCTAAACAAAATATTGTTTCTTAAGGACCATAAACAAAGTAAGAATAGACCACAACATCACAATAGCAACACTCATACCAATACTCAATACCAGTAAACAGTAACAATACACAGTGAGAAGTAATATATATATATATATATATATATATATATAAAGCGAATGTTGTTTTCCCCTGAAAACGAGATAATTAATTTTCTCGTGATCATGAGATAACAAACCATAGCTGAATACAGGAGCTGGCAGGTGCGTTTCTTTAGGATAATTTCAAAGCAATTACCAGTGTCACTGGTTAGCTCAGTTGGTAGAGCACAGGGCTCAGTTAGATTAGTTTGATTCCTGTTCTTGTTGACTTTCTTTTTCTTCTTGTGTGTATTATCCTCTTCAGCAAATTTGTTATGAAGAGACTGAGGGGAATCCAATCACATTTCATGACGGCTATTTCAAAGGCTCCGAAAGTCGTCAAGAAATGTGTAACGTTACATGGATTCCCCTGAATGAGAAGGAATTTCCTCTGCCTGGGAATGATGGGGAAATGAAAAGTCCATAGGTTGATGGATGTGGACCAAGAACGCCAGAGTCCAGCACATACTTTACAGTAATGTGAGCATGTGAACAGTCTTTTCATAAGAACTTTGTTGAAGAGGATTATGAAAAATATAAAAACGAAAAATTTAGTCTTCAGTGAGAATTGAGCACACAACCATAAACCTATAAGTCCTATGCTCTACAAAGTGAGCTAACCAATGATACAACAAACCACACTATAATTACCATTATGGTTATCTCGAAATCACGAGAAAATGATGAGTAAAAAATATTTGATTAGGGCTTCCGTATATATATATATATATATATATATAT
>NC_060170.1:19442287-19443896 GCF_021292245.1 Micropterus dolomieu | reverse complement strand
GAAATGTGTAACGTTACATGGATTCCCCTGAATGAGAAGGAATTTCCTCTGCCTGGGAATGATGGGGAAATGAAAAGTCCATAGGTTGATGGATGTGGACCAAGAACGCCAGAGTCCAGCACATACTTTACAGTGAGAATTGAGCACACAACCATAAACCTATAAGTCCTATGCTCTACAAAGTGAGCTAACCAATGATACAACAAACCACACTATAATTACCATTATGGTTATCTCGAAATCACGAGAAAATGATGAGTAAAAAATATTTGATTAGGGCTTCCGTATATATATATATATATATATATATATATATATGAATGTATATATAGATAGACATTCGATACATGTCTAGATAGACATTCGATACATGTCTATTAGAATTGTTTTGTAAATGTGTCCTGAATTGATGAAGATATCTGTTGTGATGTGGAAGAGAATCTGTGATACAACAGGCAATAGTCCTGTCTCTTTCTTTTCTTCTTACAATGACATGCTCTGTCAACAAATTACAGTACGAACAGTAAAAGCATAGCTGTGATTCCTGTCCTCTCTCCTGCAATGTATAACTTTGTACTGGTGAAAGTGATATATGCCATACAAAAAAAGTGAAGCCTTGTGCATTTTCAATCATTGTCATCAAAATCTTAGCCAAAATGTACATCAGAAAATACTTTCAGAGTACACTGTTATATTGACAAGATGGCTAAACATTTTGACTTGCTTGTTCATGAACAAGACACAAGGACTTGTCGTTCTGATGGCACTGACAAGTTCAATGACATAAAGATTTGCTTTTGAGCGATAGACTAAGGATTTTGAGCAAGTTATGGGCTTTTGCAGGTAATCCACTGTGTTGTGCCATTTGTACTACCTGTTTCGAGATATGCACTTACTGTTTTGCAGATGTTAAGGATGATTCGAGAAATGCACTGAGCAGACTGAGAAAAACTGTAAAGTATGGCTACTCTACACTCACCTAAAGGATTATTAGGAACACCATACTAATACTGTGTTTGACCCCCTTTCGCCTTCAGAACTGCCTTAATTCTACATGGCATTGATTCAACAAGGTGCTGAAAGCATTCTTTAGAAATGTTGGCCCATATTGATAGAATAGTGTCTTGCAGTTGATGGAGATTTGTGGGATGCACATCCAGGGCACGAAGCTCCCGTTCCACCACATCCCAAAGATGCTCTATTGGGTTGAGATCTGGTGACTGTGGGGGCCATTTTAGTACAGTGAACTCATTGTCATGTTCAAGAAACCAATTTGAAATGATTCGAGCTTTGTGACATGGTGCATTATCCTGCTGGAAGTAGCCATCAGAGGATGGGTACATGGTGGCCATAAAGGGATGGACATGGTCAGAAACAATGCTCAGGTAGGCCATGGCATTTAAACGATGCCCAATTGGCACTAAGGGGCCTAAAGTGTGCCAAGAAAACATCCCCCACACCATCACACCACCACCACCAGCCTGCACAGTGGTAACAAGGCATGATGGATCCATGTTCTCATTCTGTTTACGCCAAATTCTGACTCTACCATCTGAATGTCTCAACAGAAATCGAGACTCATCAGAACAGGCAACATTTTTCCAGTCTT
>NC_060170.1:19414149-19442187 GCF_021292245.1 Micropterus dolomieu | reverse complement strand
TCGGCCCATTCTCCTCTGACCTCTAGCATCAACAAGGCATTTTTGCCCACAGGACTGCCGCATACTGGATGTTTTTCCCTTTTCACACCATTCTTTGTAAACCCTAGAAATGGTTGTGCATGAAAATCCCAGTAACTGAGCAGATTGTGAAATACTCAGACCGGCCCGTCTGGCACCAACAACCATGCCACGCTCAAAATTGCTTAAATCACCTTTCTTTCCCATTCTGACATTCAGTTTGGAGTTCAGGAGATTGTCTTGACCAGGACCACACCCCTAAATGCATTGAAGCAACTGCCATGTGATTGGTTGATTAGATAATTGCATTAATGAGAAATTGAACAGGTGTTCCTAATAATCCTTTAGGTGAGTGTATACTCACTACTGTGATCCTCTTTTCCTCCCTTTCCTCCTGCTTTGGATCACTGTGAACCATCATCATATAATAACATTTAAAAACAGATTGACTGTTTGCGTAGGCAGGGGTAGATGTGGACTTTAGTCTGTATTCTTCAACACCAACTATAGATCATTTTACCTGTCTATTGTTTTGTTGTGTACACCAGGCTCCTGAAATAATTTCAAAGCGCTATAATGAGGACAGCAGAAGCTGAAGACACTTAAAGGCCACTGCTCCAGGTGTCTACTTGTAAAAGGAGTTTTTCCTTGCCACTTTCGCCAAGTGCCTGCTCATGGTGGGAACGGTTAGGTATCTGTAAATAATATTACAAAGAGTACAGTCTAGACCTGCTCTATAAAAGTGCAATGAGATTACTTCTATTATGAATTGGCGCTATATAAATTAAATAAAATTGAATTACTATTTCACAGCTGCTGCTAATGTCAAAGGATCTGCAGATGTTTGTGCACAGGGCGCTGGGGATAAACTGCTTCCTGGATCATTCAGATCCAGGATAGAAGGAGGGTGTCCTTCCTGCAGCATAACAGAAAGTCTATCATGTGTTGTTTGCTGTGTCGAATGATTTGTTTTGATCTGTCTATATGTCACAGGCAGGTGACGGCTATTTTTGCGTATAGGGAGCATCATTCTGGTTTGTTTGCCTTTTAAAAATGCGGTATATATGCAGCAAAAGTTTCTTTTTGTCCAGTTTGAGCATTCAGCTAATATCACAAAAATACAGTGAGACCTATAAGAGAGAAATTATGTCTTATTCACTGGACCTTTACATTGCAATATTCACATGAGAGGTTGGAGAGGGTCTGACAGCTTGACTGTACTTACGAGTTCTGCCAGTGTTGAAGTGGATGCCACATTTGGTGAGTTGTAATGGTGATTTAAGTTACTTTTGTTTGACTAAGGACCTCATACTGTAAAAGCAACCACATCAATGCACACATTAACTTGCATGTGCAGAAACATTGCAAGTGGTAGTGTTGAATCTACACGCTCTTCTTGCATAAACACATCTTTAACATGTGATATAGACTAGACAAACTATATATTAATCAGCCATGCTGACTCATGGGTTGCAAGTGGATGTCGACCTCTTTAGTTAAACTATAGCAAATAGTCACTGGCTGTTGTTGTTTATGTATTGATCCCATTTAATTTGTCATTGGGGTCATATTTTTTTAAAACTTGTCGCAGAAAGTAAACACTTGTGTCTTTGGAAAACAGAATCCACCATAAGGTGTAGGCAGGGCAGTGTGGGTGGCTTCGTTTGGAGGACTCTGCAAACAAATGAGTCATTGTGTTCAGACATTTCAGAAGCACATCCCTCTAGAGGCCACATCTGTTAACTACTTACCTGAGCTATGTCGGACCATAATAAGGACCCTAAGTTGGAACAGGTAAAGCTAAACAACCTTTCATAAATGTACTGTAAAGATATTTAATATTTAAGTTTAACAGTTGCCCTACCAAAAGTATTGATTCTAATTCTTCTTCAGCTTCTTCTTATAAATAGTAGTACCCATTTACTGTTTGTGTTTCCCTGTGCACTGGTGGCTGTGTTTCCATGTACAAGTGGTGTAAAATAAGAGCAGCCATTACTATCTGTCTCTTGTCCCTCTTTTCTCTGCTGCTAATTTATGATTACCATAATCATTTGAAAGCCCATTTGAAGCCTACTCTTACAGAACAATGCGGTCAGGAAGACGTGGGCTCTCACTTAATGAGTAAAATTGTCAGGTCAACAAGTTATCCTCTGACGTAGGTTATGGAGAGGTGGGTGACAAAGGGTCACAATCCATTGTTACAGTGTGAAACGGATGTGGCTGATTAACACTGGCCAACACCTACACTGGTTTTGTGATTGTCCAGCAACTGCCCACTCAGCCACGCCATTATAAGGACTGAAGAACAGGAAACCCATGCTAATATTAATAACTTCCTTTAAAAAGATCAACTTTATTTTCTGGCAAATTAGACACATCAGCTGCATATTTATTGATTATAATTTTCATAAGACATCACTGGGAGGATATCGCAAGTGCTGCCAGAACTGCAAGTCTTGAATATTTAGTATTGTTGATTTTTTGGGGGGATTGTGTCAGAACATTACTATTTAACCTTTCATCCCTGCACATGTAAGAAGATGGAAACTGAGTCAACTTGTTAAAAAATACCGTTGTTGAACACTTTTCTGTATAGTGGTATTGACTGTCTTTGGCCACACTAAGATTAGATGAAAAAAGGATTTAAATGCACTTAAATGATGCTGAGTACTTCAATCTGAACATAACAGGTTTACAATAACAATCACATTTAAAATGTGTGTGTGTTTAATCTAATGCACACTTGTATAACACATGTCTAATCTAACAGAAAACTGATGGATTGGATGACAGCACAAAATGTGTTTTAAAAAATACAGCTGTGTTTCATCATAGAGCTTAATCAGGATTTTTTTTAAATGTACAATGAAATCTTGTATTCTTACTGTAAGCTGTGTCATTATAAGTCAAGTCAGAACAGAGTCAGAATTGTGAAATAATTCACTGTACTGTTTGACAGTTCTTTTATAACGTGTACAAGCCACCAGGTGGCAATGTGTGACAGCTTTGGGTTCTTGATGACTTGATTTCCATTCCTTCTGTGCTCCAAACACCACGTTCAGTCAGGCTTCAACAATGACTGCCTGTTGTGTTGATATTCCTGGGTGACTTATGTAAAACTCCAACATGTGCAGTGACACACATTTGTGTGTGTTTACAAGTATAGTATTTATCTCCACATGCGGATCACTAAGCAGTCAGCAGCTGCAGAGCAGTTCCTGCAGTGTCAACAAACCTTTCTGAAGGACTTAGTCAGTTGGAAGTTTACATTAGTGGTGAGTAAGATAAACAAGCTGTTGCAGTTTCTGCAGGATAATGCAATTTCCATGAAATCCTAGACAACTGATTGTAAATTTCAGGAAATGCTCAAGAGCTATTGCAACACATCAAATTTCTATATTTTCTATGAGCAATAATGAAGAGTGGGGATTTAGCATGACAAGTCTTTGCAATAAAGCATTACATCACATCATCTAATCATTAGCAGATCTTTGGATACTGCAAGTTACATCACATGCATCAGCAAAGAATACATTATAGTGAAACACTCTGAAAGCGAAGGTAGGCAATGGCATGTTTCACATCCAACTCAGACATAAATGTGTTTACTGATAGATACTCTGAGAAGAAGATATTAGAAATCCTTTGAATGAATTATGGTGTGTTTCATACCGTACTCCAGACGTTGTAATCTTCTTGTAAATGTACTATGTTGCACATATTGATTAATTTGTGCAGTAAAGCCATAGTAATTGTGTACTACACATAACATCTAGAAGTGTGTTACAGTCAGAAAACAGGTATTGACTGTGAAGCCCAGAGGCTTCTTAGGAAAAAACATTTCTTACTCCTCCTCTGAGTTCTTGAATGTTTAGCATTGTATTCTTAGGCATAAAATAGAGGCAATGCTGCTCTTATACAACAACATATCAAATTAAATGCTAAGGTTTAAGATGTTTATCACAAAATCATGTTCACCAGCCATTGCCCTCCTGTCGCAGCTCTGCCAGCGCTCAAAAGCTCAGGCTGCAACCTCAGCCATCTAACATATTCAAATGGGATGCAGCCCTAATATTAGCTCATTAAATGTGCTGTTTGACTTATCATTTTCCTCCATCTTACATTTGTCTCCAAAATGAAAAATAAATGTAAAAATAGAGGTGTCACATGAAATCCCCAAAAGTCTTATTTGTCCAACTTTGAATGCATGCATTAAATCCCTGAAGAGGTTTTGGTTCTTCTGTATTAAGGGCACATTAGCAACAGTAAAGAACATACATGGATGCTATTACTGTAACAGCTGCAGTGGAAGTGTAATTCTCCATGAAGAGGGTACCTTGGAAATGAAATTAGATGTTGAAGTACTTTTAATAGCTCATCCTTTTGTGATTTAATGCGGGCAGGGTGGACTCCAAGTACCTGTGTGGAACACATTGGCAGCAAATATATATATAGCCCATATATATAACTGTTGGCTGAGGTGTATAACAGCATATGGACACAGTCTGTTAAAATAGGGACTATAAGGGTGTTAGTTCGCTTGGCTTTTATCTTCCAAAGGGAACCAATGTTGCTTAGATTTTTATAAATTCAGAATGTAGTTGGTTTATCAGCTGCAGGCCTTGGCCTCCATTACAGAACTGTCAGATCAGAGATATAAGGGGTGGATAGTACATAACCTGAAAATGCCCTGTGAGTCTGGACTGAACTTAAAAACAACCTTAAGAGTTCAGAAAAAGTGTGATTATTTTGATAATGGCAGCTTGCAGCTACATTGCTTTTATTGTTATTTATGTTAACTCAATGAACCATAGAAAATTTGTGAAAATAGGGACTTTCATTCAAATTTAAGTACACTAACCCAGAGCGTAGCATGACTGAGAGGTTTTCCATTAAATCAGCCCATAAAGTATCTATCACCATTACTTTAATGCAGCCATTAGGAGCTGGTACATGAACTTCTCCGGTCTGTTGGGGGATCTGTCATGTCTCCTCAGGTGATGCCGGGGTTGGTGAGTTTAAGGGCATGCAATAACCAAGAGTCTGGGTATTAGCAGTGCTCCTTCTCTCCTGGGCCCCATACTGAGCTCTACATCTCAGCACAGCAGAGTCCACCTTTCACTGTCTGACTGACTTGATGCAAGACAGATAGATAGATAGATTGATAGATAGATAGATAGATAGACAGATTGATAGATAGATAGATTGATTGAAAGAACACTAAATGCTTTATAAATGTGTTTTAACTCATCCCACTACGGTGTTTATCAGTGTACAGCCATTGTAAGAGGTCAGAAATGTTGTATAAATCCTGTAGTAAAAACTTGGCAGTTAAGCCTTTGCTCTGTTCATTTCTCTAAATGCTTGGAACATGGAGCAGCGAGAGCTCACTTCAAGGCGGAGTAACAGTGAGTGGGCATTGCAATTTCCTCTCTTTCAGTAGTCAGACGCAGTATCTGCTTGTGTAGGTGTTTGTATATATCCGTAACTTGCGTCATGCTGTGAACTCACATGTTTTATATGAGATTGCCTCTTTGAATGACATTCAACAGTGGGGATGCCCATATTTGTGCGAGTGACGCGGAGTAAACACTTAAAAGGTCTAATAATTTCCTATCCCATTAATTTGTGCACTGCTGACAAACTTTGTAATGTGTGGGTATGAGTTTAAAGATATAGTAATCTCCCAAAAGCTAAAATATTAAGATCCAGTGTTGTGTTTGGTAGCAATTGACCTACATGATGTTTCTTTTCTTATATTTAATGCTCAAAAATGGCCAAACACCAGTGGCAATTCTCAAACCCATATTTCATGGCATGAAATGCTGAAGGTCTTTTAGGAGTGTAGATGTTCTACTCTAAAAGCTCCTTCGACCAGAGTACTTTGCAGAATTTGCCAAAGTGATGAGTAACGTACCAAATGTTAAGGGTAGAGGAAACAGCTGTGTTGGCATGGATGAGAGGCTCCTTATGACAAGACATGTGGGTGATTTGGTCTCCATGGTAACCGAAGATCCTACCGCAAGAACAGTTTGTGAAGAGAGGAGAACAGAAGATGTAGAGGCTGGGAACTTGGGAAATTCTCACATTTTAGAGCACACATGATTTTCGGATGTCACACAACCAGATTCCATTCTTAGAGACGTTCTTACAAAGGGGTGCTGTCGCTCTTAGCCACCTACACATTGGCTCTCTAAACGATTCAAGAATAAGAGACTGTCGTTTTTTAATAATGAGTTCATACAATAGCTAGGCCCTCAAAATTGTGACAATCTTCTCTTTGTTTAAGGACATTGTCTGCTTTCTGACTGAGACAGCAAATTAAATTATTTGAATTATTAACTGTCATGGCGCTATAGAAAATTGGATGAACAAGACTTAGACTGGAACAGTACTGTTTAATTTTTACTTTTGTGACAATCAACTCTAATGGCCAGTAATGTCCCTATGTTTGGATTATTTTAAATAGAAAAGCCATGTGGGTGCACCCTCTATAGATAAATACTTAAAGAGGACATTTCCATTCTAGTTTGGTTGAAGACCTGTCATCAGACAAAGCCTGAAAGTTGTATAGTTGTGTAGATGAAGAGGACTAACACCAAACTCAATGAACTCCTTTTATAACACTCAAACCAGAATTTTTATATTAACAATGGATTCACAAGCAGAAGCACACTATCAACAGATGCATTTAAATGATTTATTGATGAAACAAAAAGATTGTGTGTGGGGCTCGGACTCACTGCACGGCTTTGATTTGCTACTGCCTTGTAGGTAAGCTACCCCCTCATAACCCTACAGAGAGGAAGGAGATGAGGAAACAAGATAGAGAATGCAAGAGCGAGTAAGAGGAGATGGGTTATGTGGGTATTTATAAAAATGCCTGGAGTGGCATGGAGGTATGGTCCTGCTCCCGAAACTCCAATAAAAGGACTATGTAATGTGAAAGGGGTTGCTTTTAGTTGTAACCCACAGGAATCATCACTCAGCTCAGCAGTTCCCCTCAGCTCTATTTAGAAGTTTATACGTATCTTTAAGCTCATCATTTTAGTTTAATAGCCCAATTGTCTCACCTCTATAGTGAGGTTCGTTTCTAGCAGTATTATGAAGCGGTTTTCACCAAAAAAGCTCTGACAAACCCACTGTACATTACCAAATGGCAGACAGTAACTAACTAGCAACGGAGAAGTGTCTAGGAAGCTAAACAGCTATATCAGAGTTGGTGGAGAGCAAAAAGAGATAATACTGGACTTACATTTGGACACAAACACAACTCCAAATCAATGCATCTTCTGGATGTTTGTCCCAAGTGACCAAAAAGTTAGTTTATACAGATTTAATAATGAAACACATGTATGTCTGCATGCCGCAATGTGTCATAAGGCTGAAGTGACAGGGCTGATGCAAGTTAATGGCAGAGAATAGCGCCGTACAGGTCCGAGGCCCCAACACTTTCACCCTCTTGTTCTTCTGTTTTTCTTTCATAAGTTTGCTGTTCTATTCAATCAATGAGTGTTCTCATTACAGACTCTTATCCTAATTTCTGTTTGGGGCATGCTGTCACTTCTCTCACATTGCGCAGCAGCACAGACCACAAAAATGAAAATAGGAGGTTAGATTAAAAAAAACATATTACAGGGCATTAATTTTCATAAGCTAGACAAACAAATAACTGTGCACGAAATAAAAATCATTCCACATACAGCTTCTTTGGGTTTGTACTGTAGAGCGTGTGCATGCGCATGATAACATTTCAAAGTCAGAAACACTGAGAAATTCGATAACAATATGAAACTGCTGTGATGTTCTGGTTAAAAACACCATGAAATTAATATACGATGGAGTTATGCAATTTGAACACTGGAAGAGAACATTAGGATCTAATTTTAGCCCAATAATTAGTTCTGGCTGAGTGTAACTTTTGATGTTGATGCCAGCTTGCTCTGGTTCTCTCTGTAAGCCAAGCTGCTAAAAGACCTTTACTTAAAAATAAACTTAGATGAGTGTCATTATAGTTCACTAAAACGTCTTATATTGCTGGCAGTTGAACTGATATTAATAATTTGTGTTGCTTGATGAATTGGAAAAATTGGATGATAAAACTGAGGTTAAAGGAAGCAGAAATAATTTTCCTATCTACACAGTGACCCATTCTACATTCTACTTATCTATACTGAAGGGGCTGTCTTTCATCATTATCTTTTCTGGACAGAATATGAGGCCAGTTATGTAAAGAGAAAGTTCAGATGTATTCACAGGTGTGTGTCTGGAAGCTAAAGCCATCTGGGAACTGCGATACGGGGACAAAAAAGTGTATATACTGTATAACTAGTTCCTCATATATCCTTAATATTTAATCCCCTCAACGTCTCGGGGGGAGGCAGTGCAGCATCTTTGGTGCTGGTTCATTACTTCACTCACAAAAAAGTCTGTTGGGGGACGATTCTGCAGTGCAGATATCAAATTGCTATATGACAAAATATCTCTGCGTGCCTGTCACTTTTTAAAGGAAGAAGACAGAGTGAAGAAATGACAAAGGGCTGTGTTTTTTTTAAAACAATGACTCCCAGGATAATAGCTCCAAACGTGTGAGAATATAAACAGCCGAATATCTCTTAAAACTCTTTAGACTGTAGAGAACCAAGAGATCATAAAATATATCCAGCACTACAATTCTCTTTTTTTTTTTTTTTTTTTTTTACAAATTGCAAATCAGTGATAACTCTAAAGAATGTAGATTTTGAAGTTAGACACAGTGGTCAAAATGTGTGACCTCCCACTGAGCTTTCTAATCCTGCCTTTGTCACACCTCTAGTTCATTTAGAGGACATTATCAGAAGACCGTAGGTGGTTAGATTGGAAAAGGAAAAAAAGTGTCTGGAAATCTCTGGTGGAGTAGTGTTTAGTGTTACATTACGTGATAGCTCAGTTTTCTAAGCTATGCAGTAACTTGGCCTACATATGTCCATTGTCTAAAATTCCTCGCTTCCACCATCTCTTCCCCTACTTTATTGTTTATGCACCATTGGAAATAAAGCGGTATTATTATGCTTAAAATTTGGCACTCTTTTCCATTTACTTTTAAAATCACTCTTTTGAGAACAAGGCTCCAGCAATGGAACAGTGGCAGATCCTTATCCACAAAGGACGCAAAACAGGCACAAAGCAGATTATTATATCTCTCGGAGACTAAATATAGTGCCTGTGTAACATCCTAAAAACAAAGACGAAGCTGTAAACTTCCATCCTCCTTGCTATTCTGATCAGTTTTGAAACGTGAGAATGCACATGACAACAGTCTTTTTTTGGCAGAGAGCCTGAGAACCAAAGTGATTGTATGACAATTTTGTTCATGGGTTTCATTGACTTTCTGTAATAAAACATCTAAAGAAATCCTATCAGATGAGACTAAATCTTGTCAATGGTCCAATTGTGTCAGTTTAGGGTTCATTGACATGAAAAACATTTGAGAACAACTACTTTAGACATTATATCAGGATGCATGCAACCCAGCTACAATCTTATTTCCTACTACAGTATATTTTATGACCATCTGAATAACGTCTACTCAAACATCAGTTACCTTTACATTTTGTGTCACTTAGTGAACATGTGATTTGATCTTTTCATTTTTTCCACCAACATTCAACAACAAAATGTATAGAAACTGTTGTGAAAGAGAGTTCATGTTCAAACTTGCTCTGTGTTGATTTATATGCATGTGTATACCTTCCATGGAAAACGACTACTTTGAATTCTACACAAAGGTCATAGGAGGGAAGGTGTTCCAACACATGGTTCCTGCAGCAGTAATGGGACGTGCTCTGCTCTCCTCTCTGCCCTCTGATTCACAAGCACCTCGCTCTCTAACCTGGGTGGTGGCTGACTTTCACAGCATTGTTCCAGGCCTCCCATACTCCGCCATTTTGTTTCCTGTGCAGAGCAGGAAGTCCTGCCTGCAGCTGTTCCCAGCACTGTGAACTAAAGAGCTTTTTCATGCATAAACACACACACACACACACAACAGTACACACACATCCTCTTCCTTCACGCTTCCCTTCTGGCTGAGTTCAGGATGCCCCTCTTTTATGTGAAGATGACCCCCAGGGATGATGAGATGAAGCCAAATGCACGTCTGCTTTCCTTTTCAAGATAAAACCCTCGCCTGTACCTAAGATTTACGTGTGCTAAATCATTCCTGAAAGGATACTGCAACATACAGGTAATTTTGTACAGGCTCAAACACAAGAAATATTCTCGGTTACAGTTCAGGGTTTAGGGTTTGTATGGTCATATAGGTTGTGTGATTTTCAGGTTGCATCAAATCCTAATTTATAAAGCACCTTGTTCTCAAAATCATGACCATTTTTTTTTTGCTTTGGTTTTTATGCAGGTAGCCATGTATGTTTTTTCCCATGCTCACCGTGAATCGGTGATTTTCGTCCATAGCAAGGAGGCAATTATTCAACCGTGGGAAAACATCCAATGACCCCCTCCTTACTGATTGACTGATACCCTCATGTCTGGATGTTAATATTATTTGGGCATTAACAATTACATCACAGATAAAACAATTGGTGAGACATCTTATCTGCGCCGGTTATTGTTTCTGTGCAGTGATCGTAATAATACTCTGGCCTTTTAGCAGATTTCAAGTCAGCCTGATAACCTGGCAGTCTGCGGGAACTCACAGAGGGTTGTGAAGACAGACAGCACACATGTTTATTATTTGATGCAGATGAGTGTTTACCTATCAGAAAGGACAAATGCATCTTCTTTTTTTTAATTTGAGAAGGTCTAAGCAAAAGGCCAGTGCCAGAGCAGCTGGAATTGAAAAAGGGTTCCGGACACTTGAGAAGACTAAATGCTTAATACGCCATCCTGTTGACAATCTGCTGCATATTATCACTCATGTATCAAATGCTCCAGCAACAAATCATTTGGAAATGCTCACACTTTGCTGGAGATTAGTGGAACAAATTTCCATGATTGAATGTGATAATTGCACTGTAAGTGGTCCTCACTTGTCCCACTTGTCCCAAGGTTACAGTGGACTGGAGTTTATCCCTGAATGGGCTGGGTGGGAGGCAGGAAAATACCCTGGACATCTTGCCAGTCCATCAGGCCGAACAAACACCCTCTCATTTACCTATGGGCAATTTAGACTGCAGTCCAACTGATTTGAGTGTGGGAGGAAACTGAAAGATTTGGAGGGAACTCATTAAAACCTGAGGAGAAGCATGATATAGGTTATTTTACATCTGATTTTTACATAATTTTAATGATCCCCATTGGAAATTTCCGTAGGAGTTTTGATGTTAATTAACACTGGCATTATTCTGTCCCTGAAGAACATATTTGATTACTCATGTGCTAAGAAAAAACCTTTTTCTGTTTTGGCAACTGCATGATGGTACTGCATATTTAAAGAATGTAACTATGTGAAACACTAAACTGAATGTTGTCTGTGGGATTAATCACCAATTATAACAATCACTCTCTTTGTATTCCCTTCTGCCCACATTAGTTTTTCCAAAATCCAACAAAGTACAGTCACGATAATTTAACCAAAACCATCATGACTGGAAAAAAACCCAACATTTTTCCTTATATTAAATATTACATATCTCAATAAAGTTGCTCATTTACCAAATCAACCAGCCCTCACTGGAAATATTAGATGATGAGCAAAACCAGGGACTAATGTACTTAAATGACTCTTAAAGTGTTCTTCACTTTTCTGTTTCGTATCTGAGAAAAAACCTTGCTTCAAGGTATTCACGTGATATTCCTCAAAAACACCTTTCAACAAGACACTGAAATGCAGTGTCTTTATGATACTACCTTAACCAGAGAATGTAACTACATTTCCTGCATTCTTGTAATTAATTACGCTTCCTCTCCATATCCTTTGCTTTACCCTCTGGAGTAGCTGGTTTCCTCTCTACAACCATCCATATGCTTCCTTAAGGAAGGATGCCATCACACCTCCTCCACTATGAAGATTCCACCCTTTCCTCACTTTAAACCCATGGACCAGTCAAGTTCAATAGTAAAGTCTAGAGTGGGTTTGCAGTCTTAATGCACTGTTTTGCACATTAAGTCCTGATCACATCTCAGTGTGGAGAACAAAAGGGCATTTATGTACATTATGAGTGTCATGACCTTTACATTTTTAGTGTACATGGATACTGTATGTGCTTTGTATGTGTGTAAGGGACTGTCCAAAGAGTAAAGCAGCCTCAGAATTGTTAAAAGCAAATTACCATTGAGATAAAGTGGCATCTCAGTATTGCTACCAGCTATATCAAGTATTTCTGTATGCTTAATCTTATGAAACATCTGAATCGTCTGACTTCCATGCTGTATCATTAATAAACATCCAGTACCAAGACATGTTTTTTAAAAGTCAGTCTGTGTGGTGATTCCACTTGTAAAACAATAACTTCTTTACTGAGAGACAAGTCATGGACATCAACACTTCATTTGGCAGACAATTCAGAGTAAACATATTTCAGTTAAAATGAGGACAGTGTGGGAGAGAAAGGAGGCTGGATGAGCCTCATAGTTGCAATAACAGCGGTTGAGCACGGGGGGCACCATCCACCCACACAGGACATCTATATCTGTGGATTTGTTTGTGACTCACTGAGAAAAAAAGCGCTGGCCCTCTGACTAAGGGGGGAAGAGGAGGAAGAGTATGAAATGTTGGTCGACTAAGCCAGCGAGAGGAGAGGATAACTTGCCTGAGAGCAAGCAAGCTCAGTGAATCATTGTTGGAATCCCATGAACACACAGGGTGGCAAAGCCTCCCCCTTAACAGTTCCAGAGGAAGCCTCTCCCACAGGGTGAAAGGGGAGAGCCAGGGAACCTCTTCCTGTAGGGGAACATTCTCCTCTGGGGCAGAAAGTCGGGACATCTGGATTTGAAAAGGTGTGGACGAAGTTGAGTTCCCTCATGTCAAGCACCACCAGAATCCCTAATTGCTGTAAATCACCTGAAGGCTGTAGCCCATTGCCGGTTCAGAGTGATTAAAAATGAATGCAGGGAGCTTAGTCTAATCAGAGTACCACTGACTCATCAGTGAAAAGGCATTTGAATTTTAATAGAAGAAAAACACTGGTATAAAGTCCTACCTTCAAGCATTTGCTGCTTTCTGCAAAGAAAACCAATGCATATACACATTTTCCCAATTTTTCAATAGCCATATATAACTAAATATCTGGGATATTTAAAAAAAATTACTCCATATTCTCTGTTGGGCTTATGCCAGTCTTTCACACTTGTGTGGGAATGTCTCTGTGAATGTGCCTTGGCTTGTACAACCATGTGTGTGTGAATGCGTAGTTTTCACACACCTGTGTATGGCTACGTAGCAAGCCAGAATTTGTAAAAGGCTTTTATGTCATAACCAGCTTTAGCTAAATATGACAGCAGAGGATATCAGTGGGAAAGTGAAGACGTCTTAAAACATCAAGAACATAACTGTGAATAGATTATTCAACAGGAACATACAGTATGAAACACCAACTCAGATGTAAATGCAAGAAAAGTACTGATATGTCCTACAAAAATACAGTAAAGTCAGTAGTGTGACAGGTAGGGTTGTGCAAGGTAATTCTACCTTCTAATAACAAAATGTCTGTCTGCTTTTTGAATAAGTGTAAGGTGTTATGAGTAACCAGAATTGCATTTCATTGAAAGAGGGAGGTGAGTCACCTTTGTATTGCATGATGATTGTGTCACCCTCTTGGCTTGGCTACTGTCATTTGTGTCACGTTCTTAAGGCTGCAGAATGTTGAACCGCCTGTTTTAGCAGGAAGTGTGTACCCTCCTCTGATTCATAGCTTCACAATTTTCATCAGAGCTTACAGTAGGATTTTAATGTGTAATGTACAAGATATGGTCAGGTAGGGCAGCTGTGGCTCAGGAGATAGAGTGGGAAGATCGCTGAGTTGATCCCTTGGCTCCTCCGGTCTGCATGTCCTTGGGCAACATGCTGAACCCCAAGTTGCTCCCGATGGCTGTTCCATCCGTGTGAGAATGTTTTGATGAGTAGTTAGCACATTAGCCTCTGCCGTCAGTATATGAATTTGTGTGAATGTGACATGAGTGTAAAAGCGCTTTGAGTGGCCAGAAGACTAGAAAGGCGATATACAAGTACAAACTTACAATCTTCTACCACCTAGTAAAACTCCTTTCAAACTCCATTCATCAGTCTCTGAATCTCTGAAGTTCTCTTGCTCCTCAGCAAACATTCTTCTATTAGGGTCCTGTTCCGAGTTACTGTAAATCACCTCCGTACCGTATTCCTTGTTGTCAAACTGGCTTACGTTTGTCTCAGTACCTGTGCTCAGCCCAGGTCTGGCCATGTTCAGGAGGGAAGCTGCTGACACTGGCTATGGGGCCCATTCTGGTGCCATTCCCACCGGTCTTCCCCGCTGGATCCCCCTCGACCAGGGCCTGAAAACCTCCTTCTCCTGGCAGTCCAACTCTTCTGCTAGCGATGTAAACGCCAACTCTCTCCGAGTGCTCCATGTTGCCAGTCCAAGTCAGCTAATAGGACTGCTACTAGCAAGGACTCGGCTCAGTTAGCGGTTATATACTTTGCGGTTATTTAAACGCAGGAACACTAGCATGCAGGCTGTGGCTTTTGACTCAGATATGTTCAGGCTCTGTTACTTCAATGTTCCTGTCTCAGAGGTAGATCAACACCGGCTCTGTAACGTTACTTCATTCAGCGCAACCAGCCACATATCGGCACAATCCTCCTGGAAAAAAGGCAGAGTGACAGCGGCGATAGACAGGCAGGGAGACAGCTTCACACAATATACTGGAGACTTAGGTAAACTCCTACTGCATTGTTACAGTAATAGTTTTATCAGCTGCAGGTTGAACTAATCCATGCTCGTTACATGATCACGGTACATTTACTGCATTTAGCCAACGTGCTACAGCGTTAGCTTGCCTGCTGCTTTCAGTCTTTACTATCTGCGTATCTTTCACCAGAGGCTATGTCAGCACAGCTAAATGTATTGGATGATAACGAAACGGGTAGTGAGCTGGACTGAATATTATAACGAGATTGTGTCACACTTTATAATAATAAGACCGCAGTCAGTAACTTTACTGTAGCGTTAGTGCATGGCTCTTCCTCTGGGTTGTATATTATGTGGGTCACGTTAGTTACAGCGACTGAGAGGTGGAGAAGCTGTGTACCTGCGTTTGGTAAAACCACAATAAACCTAAATGAACGTTACGAAGCAAACAGCAGCAGGTCCAAGCTACTGTAGCGTTAGTTGGCTGCTCCTGGCTGCATCACTATAGGCTAACGTTAGTAAACAAATCGCTCCACATTTACTTTACATTTACATCCTTTCTTGCAGGCTAAATCAACAGTGGTACACAGGATAGTAACATGGGTCACATTAGTTGGTGAAGTAATCTGGAAAGCGATATAACTTTGCACCTTATAACATTAGCAACTGCTTGGCGTTAGCCGGCGAGCTAACGTGACTTTCTCTGTGTTTCTCCAGCTTTACTAATGCTCACTTTGTTCTGACTCAACATCATCTGAACCTGTTTGGTCTGATGGGCTTCAGCACATAAAACTTTATTGTTGTTTTGTATCCTTACGTAGAGCCTGTGTTTTTCTGTGAGCCGGTTGTTTTATGGTGTTAGTGGACTGCATGTCGTTAGCTGCCGTGTTGTCACTGTGGTATGAGAGAGGCTCTGGAGCGTGCGCAGGGCTGAATCCGACCTGGAGTCCCCACATGAAAAGCAGAATAGTGGCTGATGCAAGCAACGGAGAAAACATATTTAAGTGAGTTTTGAGCCTGTTGACAATAAGGCAATGAAAATTTGATTAATTTCATTAAAAAACTTACATATAGTCTCTTTAAAGGAATTTTAGGAAATGCACTATTTTGGATATCAAACAAGCAGTCAGATAAGATGTCTGTTTCATTTTGCAACACAGAGATTGGTCTGGGATGTGATTAGCTCAAAGCAACAGTTAGCTTCTTTTGCAGGGGAAAAAACTCCAAAAGTCTCCTATTTACAAGATGTATCTTTTGCAGTTAGGTCTATGCCAGCAAATATTGGGTTGAAGGCTTGGATACATACTGTTTAGGTAGCCAGTCCATCATACAGAAAGTAATTAAAAATCTCAGACAGATTTTATATTTTCAGCTTTGGGCAATTCAAAGTCTGCGGCATACAAATTCCTATCTGCAAACGCTAATCAGTTTACAAACTGCATTTAGGTATTTGTTGTTATGTAAGGTAATATGTCAGTCAGTCCCTAAATACTACTCCTACTACAAAAACAGATGTTGATATGTCAGGACAGTTGCTGAATTAAAAATCATGTGACACTCACTTCCCTCTGGCTCTCCAATTTCAGATTTACGTATCTGCAACAACTGAGGTCAAAAAGTCCTGAAACAAAACAGGATGAGGATTTGTTGAATGGGGCTTTCTGTTCGGTAAACGTTTTTCTCATGCCAGCTATTTCGGAAAATAAAACTGCACACAGCTAATCCAGATGTTCACAGCCTTTTTTAAATATTGTTTTGGATCATCTCCATCTATAAATTCACACCTTGTTCTGGTAAATACTTTGAATTCCTGTATATGTACAGTTTGGCTCAACATACAATAGTCTCCAGAGCTGAAATTAGTAAGTAGTAATAATTTATAGGTTGGCGTTGTACTGTGATTCAGTGTAGTGTTTTCAACTAACACTTTAACAACATGGGGTTTCTCTCTGGCTGTTTACAACATACAGTCTAAGGTAGACGTCATCCAATGTGTCAATGTTTAACGCTGTTACAGCGTCAAGCCCAGAAAACAATGGATGAGGTAACTTTGAGGCAAAAATCGCCTTTCTTCAAGGGATGTTTTGAACAAAGAGGAAGGGGGTTGGGGGTGGTAAAAAGAAGAGAGGGAGGAGAGGAAGAGGAGGACCTTTCAGGCCTTGGTTCCCACTGACGGTGTGCAGCTGGAGGAACAACACAATAATGTGAAACAAACAGTGAAAGGAATAAACATTGACCACTCCCTTGGGAAAGTCCCCGTGGTACCTACAGGATAATATGACAGCCTGTGTTTAAGCATAACCGTGACATAAACTGTCATGTCACCACAAATCATCACCTAACTTCAAAGTCAACATTTGTACTGAAGACCTCGGGTTACAAATATATACATACATATATATATATATATATATATATATATATATATATAACCAATATACCAGCATCACTAATGACATCGGTCTCAGCTATACTTTGTATTTAATGCTAATTTGCAAATGTTAGCATGCTAACACTGTATTGTCATTAAGTGGGTGCTAACATGTTAACATTTAGTTCAAATCACCGCTGTGCCAACAGTATGTTTAGCCTCACAAAGCTGTTAGCATGGCTGGAGTTAGACATCATGAATACTTTCTATTGCATGAATTGTCAGACAGGATCAATGTTACATTATGGTGCATATCTGCTATATATCTGCAGTTTCTGTGTTTTTTATGTTATAACAAAGAACATGAAATCATAATGAATATGCTTACTTATGTGCAATAATGATCCGACAATCTAAGTATCTATAGATATTTCTGGTCCTTTCATTGACATCGTCAAGCATCAACCACACATGTTAGTGAAATCACCAGGTGCTGAAGTAAAGCTTATTAGGAGTCATTGTTCTCATAATTATCCCTCAGTATCCAGCTGAGCTTCCGGTGTGCTCTGAGTCATCAGTGGTAACTATCATGGAGAGAAAGAGAGAGAGAGGGAGAGAGAGAGGTGAGAGAGAGAGGCAGAGAGAGGGAGAGAAAGAGAGGAGGGGAGAGGATGCAATGTTCTTGGCGTCCAACACTGAAGTGTGGTTATTTTCACTTTGTCACAACCTGTTATTGTTCTATGCTCTACAGTCTATCATGCTTAGTCATTGGCTGTAACTGGTTCAAATTGTCTTTAAAAAGGCATTTTTGTTATTGCAGATTGATTTCATTTGGTTCACAGCATGCAAAACTAATTATAAAACATTGCTGTACTGTTAGATTCACTATGGAATCACCTTTGTGATGACTGAAGAGCCAGTGTGAGCTAGGATAGATCCTCCTACATATAGGTGTCTTAAAATGATTGCAAACCTCTAACATACGTTGCAGCATATATTCAGATGTCTTTAATTTGCATGTCAATTCCAACACTCAGTGACTTCAGCATGCAAGCATTGGAACATCTGCTGACATAAAGCCTCATATACAAAACATAGTAGTTCTTAACAATTTGGCACACAATGAATTACACATAGCAATTTCACCTTGATAGTGTAAGTTAATTTCTTTGATTAAAAAGTCAGCTTGGCTTTGTAACGATTTATCCCTAGTATGCCTGGTGCAGCCAGCATTATCCAGGCCTGCTCCCCATCATGTTTACACACTAGAGAGAAATTGCCGCCTCAGTGCCTTCCACCCATCATCTGGCTCCCACGCCTGTTTACTGAGCTACATGTGTCCTCATTAAAATGTAGAGTGCAGCTGGCTAGACAACACACAGGGGCTTGTTGTCCTGAACCCTGTGGTTAGTGGAGGAAAGTTCATCACATCAGAAAGCCCCTGGTTCAGTTAAGGACCACTTACGATCAACCACACACCGGTTTGCCAGAAAAGACACGTGTTGCGCAAGTTGTAGGAAATTGTTTCTTTAACAATAAATCTTTGGCAGTCATAATCAAAATGCTGGGAAAAGTCCACTCAGATGTACTGAAAAAAACCCAGATGATTTGATTCTACCTACAAAAAATGCCAGTCTTCAAATTCTGGGGTGACCTTTAGCAGACAGACTATAAATTGGAAAGAGCAGCACAATCTTTTCAAGCTCTCTGCAGAGTAAGAGAGGACTCTGGGCAGCTTAATTGGTTGTGATTAAATGTTACTCCATCTGGATGAGAGGACAGAGAAGTCAGGGGGCAGGGGGTAGGAGTAACTGGCACTGTGTGTATAGTCGAAGAAAAGTACTCAAATCTGCAATTGTATTTGTGACAGTAAAATGTATTTACAATCAGTAGTAAAAGTTAAAGTGCTCATTCTGACAAATGCTCCTTTTGAGAATGTTATATTACTGTATTATGCCTTAACCTGCTGCAAGTATTTTGTTTGTTGTCATTGGGGCATTTCTATGATCTTTGTTTTTAATTCCATGTTGCAAACCAAGTTTCCTCCAGGATCATCATAAAGTTGGGAATTAAATGATATTTAATGAATCAATCGTGGGTTTGTCATGTAAATATTGATTCCTGTAAACTAATCGTCTGATTAATATAATGTCAGATGTACAATATTTCACCCTGAAATATAGTTGAGTGAAATTACCAGTGCCTCAAAACTATGAGGAAACACAGTACTTGAGTAAATGCATTTTGTTACTTTCCACCTCTGTGTGAATGTATAAGTGTGTGTGAGTGTGTCTGTGTGTGGGTGCAGGAGAAAGAAAGAAAGAGGGAGAAGGACATGCTGTGAATGTGTGTGTAGCATGCATCTGTGAACTTGCAGTCTGTTTTTGCATGTATGTGTGAGTGTACATGTCACTTTATATCTGTGCGTGCGTGCGTGTGTGTGTGTGTTAACCAAAAGTGTTAAGTAACGGCCACATGGGGCAAGGGTGGCTAGTGTTGCTGGGTGGTTGAACATGATGGCTCTTGACAAAGTGTTTGTGTGTGATTGTGGCTGTAGGGACGAATGCTTCAGTGGAGCAGACAACAACTGCAAGCTTCTTAGATTGAGCTTTAACACCCCAGCATTAATACAGGCTTTGAACAAACATGTAAACACTGGCAACCACTTTTAAAAGCACTTTCTGTGCAGCATTGAAGAAGGGGAAATATTTGAATAGCAGGATATTTCTGTGACATCCAGTAATAAGACACAGATGTATTGCCTTTGATTGTATATTTCTCATTCATGAACACATAAACAACCACTGTTATGGTATATAGGCTAGAAGAATATTCTCTGTCATCATCATCATCATCATAATAATCTTTATGACCATTATCATTTATCATTTGCATTGATCTTATTACATTTTTTATATAATGTTTAAATCAACATTAAATGAGCTATGTGTAAAAATATTAGTTTTTTTTAAATAACAAAAATTGTCGACAGAATGTGAAGAAATAACTTTTTGACGTCAGTGTATTGTGTCAGTCAGCATGCCAATTGCACGCTACCTCAAAACTTGCGACATCTGTTGCATTTTGCTGTGTGATGGAACTGCACATTTTCGAGTGGACTTTTATTGTGGCCAGCCTAAGGCACCCCTGTGCAATAGCCATGCTGTCTGATCAGCATCTTGATATGCTACACCTGCGAGGTGGATGGATTATAAGTGCTCACTAACACATATTTTTGACAGATTTGTGAACAATATTTGAGAGAAATAGGCCTTTTGTGTGCATAGAGAAAGTCTTAGATCTTTGAGTTCAGTTAACGATGAATGGGGGCCAAAACAAAAGTGTTGCATTTATAATTTGAGTCTGTCAATGGCTGCCTTTTAAGGTTAGGAAATTATTTTATTTAATTAAATTAAATCACCTAATTACACCACCATCTTAATCATTATCAAATTTATCACAGAAGTCTTCCTCATCTAGACAGTCTGTCATTGGATATCTTTATCATTTGATATATCCACAGCATTATTGGTAACCCTTTTGTAGAGCAAGAGTTTCTTTTTTTATTTAATTTTATTTCAGTGTTGAAATGCTGCAGTGACTCATGTAAGCAGGGGAGGCTGCAGTTGACAGAGGTGACCTTAAGAATAAACGGCTCCTTGCTATATCGTCTTTGTGTGTGTCTCCATGGATACGGCAACAGGAACCATGCCAAACCTGAGTTATGATGATCTAAAGTAAACGTACTGTGACGTGACTTAAATTAGTAGACTTCGTCATGGCAACAGGTTTTGCAGTTATCAGCGGTGAGATAAGACCCGTTGTTTCATAGAGTTTTAGATGAAACTTTTGGCCTTGTAGGGTAATATCAAGGCGAATGAGGCAGTTTTACACTGTAAAATAACAGATTCTGGCCTTGTTCTTCTGAGACTAGTGCTTCTTATTTCTCTGGATAACCATCTAACCATAGGCTGTGACCTCATGCTTGATATTTTAAGTGAAACTAAAGCCCCACAGAATCAAAGAGCGATGATTTTTTCTAGAATCACCTTTGAGTAGCAATATTTAGCAATCATATGAGAAGAAATCTATTATAGGCTTGGTCCAGGGATCCCTTGTCTCATAATGAGGCCTTGCTTTGATGTATGCGTTTCAGCTGTGTTTGAGCAAACATACACTAGAAGCACCTGTTGAACATTTTCAACAAACACATAATTTCGATGGAATTACAGGCCCAATCTTAATTCCCCCCTTGGCCCTACCCCTGGTTTGGATTGCCCTCAACTGAGTAGTCGCTCTTCTGAATGGAACTACAAGGGGTAGGGGTTGAAATCTTTACCTAGGTAATGGGAGGCCGCCGTCATCCGTACATCATACTTAACACACCACTGGCAAAGCTTAAGACATTCCCATTCCAGACGCAATGCAGACGCCGAGTGTGGTGTTACCAGTTGCATGGGCTGTAATCATCATGCTACTATACATTTTATATTAAAACCTTTTCCTTGCTACCATTCTCAACTATTATAGTGACAAATCTGACAAATTTCCAGGAAGCATGTTTACACATTGACTATTTCATTATAGCCTTGTTGGGATCTGGTATGGGCAGATTTGGCAATTAGCAAAAATATTAAAGATATTCTTGGAATATTAATAAAGTTAGTAATGTCCTAAAATTATTAATAAAAAATAATAAATGTGTGGCACCACCCTGAAATCATAATCAAACGTGCAAACAGTTTCTTTAAGGGCTTGCCCACCTATAAATGGCAATAATTAAACACATTTTACATTAATAGGGCGGACAGCACCGACCGTCACAACCAGCTGTTATCACATGTTACACTGCCTCAGTTCGCAAAGCATTCTTGGAATTTTCTTCTAGCACTACGTTTAGAGTTTGCATCGGAAAAGATGACCACCACCCCTCAATCCTCACAGCTGGAAAGAGACAGGAAAAGCAGGGGACACAGAGAGAGGATGACATGTAGCAAAGGTCCTGGGCTGGAATCAAACACCAGCCTCTGTGGTAAGAGCTCAGCCTTTAAACATGGTATGCGCTTTACCAGGTGAGCTACTGGGGAGCATCTCTTTTATAACAATTTTAAAGACAACACTACTAGGTGCTACTGTCATGCAAGCCTCCAATAATGATGGATTACTAAAGATGAAACCCTTGTAGTTCAAGGGGTTGGTGGTTAAAATGAATTTGAATTTCAAAGCATCAGCTGGACCTTGGGAAAGACCTCAAAAAACAGATGAAGTGTTAGAGTGTTCCTTTGGGGTTGCATAATGTGCGCCACAACAATGTATCCTGGGGAGGCACTGATTGTCCCAGGAGTTGCTATGCGACTCAGACAAAAGGCCAGAAAACAGGGATGAAAGGTGTACCTAGCAGCACAAATCCAATCACAGACATCGTAATGAAAACGGAAGGGCCGTATTTGGTAATAGGCCATAAAAGGTCAAGGTAGCTGGAGAATGCAATGTACCCGTACCTAATGTGAAAATGTCATACCATGCAAACTCCCGGCATGATAGTGGTGGGAATGTTTGGAATCAGTGAATTGAAAGTTGCTTCTTTGGTATTCAGGCAATGCAGCTCAACAACTTCACACTGCAGTGATCAGTGTTTAAATGACATCATGAAAATGAATGGCATGCTAATGTTCCGTAAATATCATGTGGCATGAGCAGTGAGCATGATGTCATAGTCTCTTTCACAATGCAACCGTCTTCGTTAGTATTGGAAATTACTCGAGCGATCCATCATATAGGTTAGTTATTGAATTGTAAACTTGAATTGCTTTCAGTGATTGTCCGCAGAGAGACGATAAATGGAGCAGTGAAAAGTGAGATAGCATCAGGATTTGTAGTCAGCACAGTACCCCAGGCTGCATTTTCCCCCTTCTGTTCTAAGAATATCTTTCATTGTCATATGTTTTTGTAATATTTCAATTTATTTTCATGATTCCTACCCGGACATTGTACAAACCCCTTCACCTTTTCCTTTGCCATGGCAGTTATTGAAGAGGAAGGATCCTTGAAAGATTTTCATTCATGCTTCACCTCCATGGCCTCTGCACTTCACCATTTCCTTTCTTCATTCCCTTCTTAGTCTTTTAAGCTTTTATGGACGTCTTTTTGCACCCAGTCTTTACTGCCCCTCCCTGTGTTTTTCTTCTCACACTATCTCTTCCTCCCTCTCCACTCCCTTCATTACTCTGTCTCTTCTATCTCTCCCTCTGTCTTTGCCTGCTCTGTGTACATTAGTATTCTGTTCAGTCCCAGTCGGTCTACACAGGGAGGCTGTGGCTGTCTGCTGCTCTGGTTTGAACCCACTGGAGTGAGGCACCCCAGCACGGCAGAGCGCTTTATTCATCAGTGTGTAATTACTCAAACAGGCCACCCCTCCCGCCGAAACCATCCCACCCCCCACTACCTCTCCTGTGTGTTGGTAAGTAGTGCTGCTGCAGTGCGAGCTGCCCCTGAGTGCAGTCGGCACTGACAGGTTTCATTAGAGCTGTAATGCAGCCTGTCCCAGCGTCTGCCTTGATAAGTCCTGCAGGACAACACAGACCAAAGACATCACGACACAGCACAACACGGCATTAAACAGCACGACACAACATGGCATGACAGAGCAAAAAAACAAAAGGGAAAACTCAGGATGACACATCATCTTGACAATCACCTTGAAATTAGAATATAGCCAATCACAACAGCTTTATTTGCAAAAGTATGGCAAGCAACTACTCCTGCCTAACTAATCCACTGTGAAATTTGTGTGAAATCCACATTTACTATAAGCACTGCATTCTGGAGGAGTGGTCTGCTATGCAACATTGTTTTTTTTCACTGAATATCTGCTGTATCTTAGTAACCCAGATGGCATTTGTAAAGACATTTAAATGTTCAGTGGAGCAGAATATGCTAATTCTCACTTCAATACCAACTCAAGCAAAGCAGGATGCTTCGGCTCCTGCTACGAAAACACGATAATTTCAGTGCTGCTGCAGGAGCCCAGCCTCCATGTTTTTTTCACTCTCTTGCAGTCAGGCCTGTCTACAGCAGGCAGCGCTGAGAAAGGAAAGCAGAGATCTAACCCTCAGGCCATCACTGAAGAGTATCAAAGGTTGGATGTTGTCATTGAGATCTGTCGTAGTTTTGACAATGTGTGGATGTGCAGTACAAACATGGAACACACACACACAAACACACACTACTCTGTTCTCTGTCCCTGTCATCCCATGAGCACCAGTTCACAGCCCAAGGCTCAATTTTTCAGATGTCAGATGATCTGTCCCCACACAAACTGTGTGATCTCAGTGAGCTACGTGTCACAGTCCTCATACGTAACATGTAAGTTGCCTGCTGGTCAGACAAGTATTAACTTGAAACATTATAGTCTTGAAATCCATTAAAGTTATGGTCCTTAAGATTTCAGTCCTGATTGATTTGGCAACGGGCGGCACGGTGGTGCAGTGGTTAGCACTGTTGCTTCACATTTAAAGCTGTTTTCAGATCGACAGTAGCCCTGCGTGAAAAAAACACAGCCCACTCATTTGTTTGCATGAAAGCAGTCTGCAGGGCTGTTTTTGGTCTTAATCAACCCACATAAGCTTAAAAAATACCAATAATTACCATGTCTTATTTTGTAGACACACTAGTGTGTCACATCAAAGTCCAGTGCTTAGTTCACAATAAAAGTCACCATGTCTTTTTTGTTTAACGTGAACGAGCACGAGAAGGAAAAGTTGAGTTTTGATTAACTACAGCTCTGATACAGCACAAAGACAGTATCAGTAGAACAGTGAGGCATGTGAAGTGCATGTGAAGGGCATTGGTGTCCCTCATGGGATTTGGCGGACCCAGCCTCTAACAAATAAATATACTATGAAGAGCGGTAAGTCTAGAATTTGATTTGTTATTGTCCTCTGTGTACGTTATGCGCATGTTGTGCTTCTCAGTTATCAAGTTGGCTGGTTGGAATCATTTATCCATATCACACACAACAAAACAGAGCCCAGTCGACAGGCCCAGCAGAATCACACAGGCTGTCTCCATGAACAATATGACCAAAACATTTCTTTTCTGAGATTTTCTTTAGGCCTCTACATCAACTTATTTGGTAGAGCACAAAGCAATCAAACTGCCTTCTCAGATGGACACCTCTCCCTCTCTCTGTTTCTCTATGATCCATAATTTCATTACCCCGCATGAAAGTCATTGTGTTCCCACAAAGCCTTCCAACGACTGTGACAAAGTAATTTCAAGCTGTGGTCCTATGAGAGCACAGTGACGTTCTAGGACAAATCAGCCAACCAAATTGTCAGCTGTATGAAGCCTGGGATGTAAGCAATACTTCTCGGATGTTGAATTAACTTGCTATTTTTTTGAAAAAAGCAGAATGTACTGTAGGTTGCTGGAGGATTTTACTTTTTATTGTTTGTTAAACCAGATTAGCAGATATTTTACCTTTGAAAGGCTGACATACTACAAGTAAATATTGGCATTCTCATTTCTTTGCTTGTGTGTCAGCTATGGTATTCTTGGTATGCCATTGGGCAACTTATGACTGGTATGAACAAGCTAAAGACATTCAAAGCAACAATTATGTAACAGGCAACACAATGAAATATTCTGTGTGTGGATGTGTGTTCTTTTCTTTTTTGCTTCAATAATAAATCTGAAGCTTATCTCAAAAGCAATTGTTTTTTCTGAGTTTGGAAATAATTTTTGGGATTTTCAGTTTAAACCTGCAATATTTTTAACTCTGACAATATAAAAGAGATGCTATCAGCAATGTAAAATACAAAACGCCTGAGCTGCCTGACAAACATTTTAGGAATTCATTCTTCCTTTCTTTCTGGCTTTTGTTCTTGCATGGCATGTCAGACACGCCTGGACATTTTCTGTAGCTGCACATCAAAATTAAGCCCTAACAGATAAGTCAAAAGATCCTGTTACAACACAGGAACAAACACTGAGATTTACACTTTTAACTATCATATCATGAAGAAACAGATAGCTCCTGATGTGCTGAAACAGAACTTGGAGTAATAGACGCCTCCATATTTAAGATAAACAAGTTCAACAAACTTAGCTGATCTGCTACAACTTGAACAGTTCCTAAACTAACACTTTCTTTTTCGTTTTTATGGCCAAAGCAGCCTAGTGAAAATAAGTTAAAATCATCACAAAATATTCACTCTTAAATCTACAAAACAGAGATTCACTTAGCTACATTATCATTCGGATGTGTACCCTCAACATCCGCTTTTTTTCTATCAAAATATTTGAATGCAGTTCTTGTTTAAAACAGGTAGTACAACACTCTCAATATTAATCTTTAAGACTGAATAAAAGATCAAATAAATCTGTCAGTGACTACGACTGAATCATCAAATAGAAATCTTTCTTTCGCACTGCACAAGCAGATAAAAATGCTAAATATCATTATAAAATGATATTGTCAACGTTAGTGCATCAAGTTGAGACTGTTCAAGCTAAAACCTTTAAAACACAGTCTTTTTTATGACTTATTATTTACTCATCCTCTGCAATGAATTTTTTCTTTCTAATGTGAAGCACTTTGTGATGTCTGCTCTTAAAAGTTGTCATATAAATAACCCTGTAAAGCCTGAACCATCAAAAATTCTACTTTTTTGAATATGGAGTGGTTATTATACCTAATGCCAAAAAAAGAGAAAAGCTCTAGCTTTGTATGTATGAGTTTTGTTTTGTGTCATATTTGATATATTCAGAATTTATTGCAATGTTTTGCCCACATCACGTCTTTTTAAAACAAACAACATGCAGAATACAACATGTTTTGAGCCTTTTATCATCACCAGCATCATAATCTTCCCCTAACTGCTCCATGTCACTTGAATTGTCATCCAGAATCAGGATATCTTCAATGCTGTGTTTTTTTGCCATTTAAAAAATACAAACCAAACACAAATTACTGTGTATTTCTCCTCTGAATTGGTCAATTTTTATTTAAAATCAGCGACCAAAAGACAATTATTATGAAGTGAGTCTTGGAAACATCCAATTAGACATTTAGCATTTCAATACAGCTGGAAAATACAATATAGGCTACAAAATTTCTCAGTTTCTGCTGTAAATATACCTAATTATGCCTTTAGTTAGTTTACTTAAATAATGTAAGAGGGTATGTAGCTTAATGGAATGCATAATGAAGTATAAGCCATAAAACTATGATTTACAGACATCCGATTATCCTTTCATTGCATGTATCTGATTGTATACATCAGTTTTTTTGTGGAAAAAATGATCACACTGATGATGTAGAGGTCTCTAAAACTCATGTATCATATATGATACACACTTATTTACACTTGTAATGGTGTCTATGAAGATTCTCAGTCATCCAGGTCATAGTTATCCAACGAAGGTTAAAATGAAGGGCAACTGGACTTGGTTGAAGATACTGGAAGACGTTTCGTCCCTTATCCAAAGGACTTCTTCAGTTCTGACTGACTGGCAGGGAAACTCAGCTATTTAACCTCAGTGGGGTCGTTATCCCGGGTCATCGATACCGCTGGTTCGTTAGTTTTCCTTGTTTCTGTGACGACAGTCGTTACAGTCGTTAAGACTACCAGTGGCCAAGACTGAACGACCATCGTTGGTATCTTCACCTGAGGCCAATAGGTTACGTTTGTTGAGTTTCCTGGGAAGTGATGAAAGGACAGCATTGTAAGTGGGGGATAAGTGGTGGCGTAGACCCCCTCCCCTGTTCAATGACGGCTTCTCAACCCTGGTGTAGATGGCTTCCTTGACACCTCTTTCAAACCATCC
>NC_060170.1:19405671-19414049 GCF_021292245.1 Micropterus dolomieu | reverse complement strand
TTGAGGACCACCAGGTGCACATTTTAGACAGAGAAGATGGATGGTTTGAAAGAGGTGTCAAGGAAGCCATCTACACCAGGGTTGAGAAGCCGTCATTGAACAGAGGAGGGGGTCTACGCCACCACTTATCCCCCACTTACAATGCTGTCCTTTCATCACTTCCCAGGAAACTCAACAAACGTAACCTATTGGCCTCAGGTGAAGATACCAACGATGGTCGTTCAGTCTTGGCCACTGGTAGTCTTAACGACTGTAACGACTGTCGTCACAGCAACAAGGAAAACTAACGAACCAGCGGTATCGATGACCCGGGATAACGACCCCACTGAGGTTAAATAGCTGAGTTTCCCTGCCAGTCAGTCAGAACTGAAGAAGTCCTTTGGATGAGGGACGAAACGTCTTCCAGTATCTTCAACCAAGTCCAGTTGCCCTTCATTTTAACCTTCGTTGGACTTGTAATGGTGTCTCTTGATCAATATGTAATTGACAGTAACACACAAATTCCTAATAATCTGCACACATAAATACAACATGTATTTTAGTACTGAGATTTCACAATACTTTCTTGTATGATACCATAAATGCAACCTCTTGCAAGTGCAAAACAATTCATTGGTGACCTTGTTGTATATAAGTTTTTATATTTTTTTAGAACTAATTGTTCCCATGTTCCTTCACCACTGCTTCCCTGTCACATTTAATGATCATTAAACATTGCAGGGGGGTTTTTTGCAGAGAAACTTTCAGATACACAATTTTATTTGGATAGCTGAACTGTATGTTCAACCAACAAAACCCTTACACTGAAATAATGTTTAATCTTAAAAAACTGCAGAAAAACTGTTTTTGTTATCCTGCAAAAGTCTCAAGTGCACCTGTCGAGGAAAGCGGAGACAATGGGGTAAAACGAGCTCATCCATCAACTCCTGTGAGCCCTTCCCATCCCTCTTGCCCTGCTCCCTGTTTCCTGTTGTGCAGGAAGCGTAGCTAAATCCGCTCCACCCAGTGGTTGGAGGGTAAACACTGCTTGGGCCAGAGAGATAGAGAGTAAGGGTGAGTGAGCGAGTGAGTTAGAGTGGAAAGGAAGTTAAAATTAAAATGAAAAATTCAGTGCATCAGAAAACCAAACACTTTTGCTCAGCGCGACACACAAAGCAAGGTCTCTGCAGCTGCACATTTCCATTGTAAGATGCTAACAACGGCTCATTAACTCAGGAAACAGTCTGGCAGGGGAAGAACTATTGGGTTAATTTAGGCTACAGGAAGCCTTGTGCTTAGACAGCCCAGTCTTTCCTGCTGGAAGGAAAGGTGTGATCGCTTACGCACTCACTGATCTGCAGCTGCAGACCCTTTTCTGTACCACCAACATTCCACAATCCCAGACATTGGTGTAAGTGGGGTAAGGGTTTTAACCTATACTTTCTTATAAAACGTCATAATGCATGCATTGTAAGTTAAGACTTTCTTACGGTTAGTAATATTGAATCAATGCTTTAAAGATTATAAATAAGCCATTATGTATGAACATAAACTTTTGGGTTTCCAAGTTCCGTATGCTGCTGCTGTTCCAGTTGCATAGGGCACTTGTCACTAGAAGACACCACTTCCCACCAGCACATATCATATTAGCATACATAACTACTGATTATGGTATGGAACTGCAGTGTACAACTTATGAATACATGTTACTCATGGTCCACTGGCAGATACCACTTTCTACTGGCATGTATTGGTGATGTGTCACTCCTGTTTTAATACCGTAATGCCAGTTCTTCATGGTACGCCACTCTGACTCGTGGTTTGCCGTTGCTTTTTGACTAGTATATGGCCCAAAGCAGCATGTCAATCATGCTCCAGTGCTCACCGCCACAGAGCTTACATAGGTTAGGTTTTCATCTGCGACAGTTCCTACGAGAAGCGGTTATCTTCTAGTATAATCTACCATTTTATACAGTTACCTGCCCATAAAACATTGGCATCACTCTGTGGAGGCAAGTAAGGAACCACTTGAACTAAGAGTGGCAAACCATTAGCTACTTCAAAATTTTGGTATCACTCCCAAGTGAAGGATCCCTTTGGTTTATGAACATAATTAGCTAGTTTTTTTTTGAATAGCCCATAAAATTAATCTGAAGAGGGGTATGTGGGGATCTTGCAGCAGACTCATCATGGTCACTCATCGCCAGGTTGGCAGTGATGTTAGTATGTTGCAGGACAGCATCTTGGTATCACTCATTTTCACACTGATGTTGCCCAGAAAGCTCTCAACCATTCACAAGACAATGAGCAAATGTCAAGCATGTTTGAGGGACCGGCCCATCCCAGAAGCCATCAACAGAAGAAGTCCCGAATAATTTTATTCTGCCAAAGAGATGTTTCACCTTACTTAACACCTCGTTTTTGTTCATTATTTATTTGCAAAGCATCGATCAGTGAATTATTAAACACAATAAAGTCATTACTGACAACTTAAAAATATCTAAGTGTGTTTAGAAGGTTACGTTTTTAAATGGTATTTTGTACACATGTATGAGATAAGGATGCAGAAAATATTTTCAGTTAGCTGTCTATTAAGCGCTCATCCCATTCCTGGCCAGTAAATGATTCAGCAAAAACATGAGGAAAAGCTACTGAAGTTGTGAAGAAGAGTGTAACTGTGGTCCCACGGCTGAATAATGAGCTGTCATTTCTGCTGACATCTATCAGAGCCTTGCCAAAGCTGCTCAGAGCAGCGCATTGTGTGCACTTGTGTGTCCACAGTCTATTCCAGGAAACAAAAGGAACCCTCTTAACACCCTTAGTTAATATCCACAAGTTCCCCTCTGATTCAAAAACATTGTCATGTCATGTATCCCACTACAGTGAAAATTTGGCAAGCAAATGGCATCTCTCTTGTCATTTGGTTGCATTTACCTATTTGCACTGGGCATCTCAAGCTGCTGTTTGTCAGGTCAAGAGCACTGTAGTTCTTAAGACTATCACTACCTTTTCTGAGTAATTTTGTACTTTTCAGATGTCATATGAAATCACTTCATTTACTGAATACCGACAATACTGGCAAGAGCTTGTGTGGTCTCATGTAACTATCTCTCTCACATCTTTAGAAAAACACAATCACTGAACAGAGTGACACACATACGCACACATGCCTCACCCTAATTGGCTTGCTATATAGCTTGCAGTTTTCCCCCAGTGCTCTGACAGTTGATTGCTAATAGACTGAAACCACAGGTCCTACTGTGAGGCTCCTGCGTCATCTCATCGTCATTCCAGTTCCCTATCTATAGTCGCAACAATCATGCCTCTCAGACACCAATCTTTTCAGCTCCTAATTCCACAACTCACTTCTTTTTGCTGCTCACAGCAAACAAAACAACATGAAGTCAGCCCTCCCTCATAGCAAAAATATTCACTTTTAGTGACACACGCACAACATCTGTAGGAAAATGACTACACTGATGCTAATCAAACAAATTTGTGGCTATTTAACACTGTAGGGAACATGATGTCATCAGTGCAAATATGAAGCAGGGGGTATCTAGTTAACTTTCTCTTGATAGATGATTTAATGAATGTATCTGTCTCCTTTTTAAAAAACAATAAATCACAGATTTAGATGGTCTGAAAGTTGTTTGAAAATGTTTTGCTGCAAAAGAACCCAAGGACCCAATACTGAGCCTTGTGGAACTCCAGAGTAAGTACTGGATGTTTAGTTTGGAAACGTCAGTCAGCATGTTATATTACCAGTATTGTTTACGTTACAATAATGAAATTCTATTGGTGACTGGAGCAAAAGTTCTTATCTAAATCTCTCTAAATCTAACAAAGCAGAGTGAAAAACTATACCTCAACCTCTGGTGAAGAGCTTTCATCCATCTGCATGTTATATACATATTACTATTCTTACTGTGAGTGAACCCATGCAGACATAATCAGTGGTACATACTAACTGTAAATGCACTAAGGTAGCGTCTTGTCTATCTGACTTTTTGTCAGTGCAGCTCAAGTTCTAAAACAAGTAAAGGCCTAATGTATTTTTAAAGACATCAGTCCCCTTAGGCCCCTGGCAGTAAAATGTCTCCAGTCGAGGCTGTGACACAAACACTGAAGTCTGCTGAAGTCAGTCTTGTCATATAATATTGTCTAGCCAATGCGTCAGAGGGGAGGGTTCATTTATTCTGAGTAACAAAGAGGAAGAGAAAGAGAAGAGAGACACATACGATAGAAGCAAACTGTCATAAGCCTACAGTTTCAAGTTTGAGTTTTACTGCCAGCTGGAAAATAGTCTACCTTCTGTGAGTGGACATGAAAACGTGTGATCTGATTTTGTATGTCCTATGACTGGTGGGTAATGACATCATATTTATGTAGAGATCCAGATAAGAGACACTTCCATCTTTACCAAACTTTCTAAGACAATTAAGTGCATGAGGGCTGACTCAAAACCTAGACAAGGATAGAGGGATAAAAATTTCTGACAGGATCTTTCAGTGAACAGAACAGAAATGTGCACGGCGACAGCTTTCATTCCCAGGTGTTGAATCAGAGATGACATCACTGAGAATCTTCTTGGTATTCTGCTTAAATTTCAGTGACAGAGAGAAAAATAAAATGACAATAATTATGGTGCTTTTTGCAGCGCTTCCCGCATAGCAAAAATACTTCCATAGTGTTTTGAAAGGCCTTGACGTACAGTATGTGTGCATATCTTTCTTTCTCTGTGTATCCCCATTGGAGATCTCTGGATGTTGAGACAACTGCATTTGATATCTAATCCCACATGTCTCAAGGAAGATAGCTGGCGCCCACCTCATGACTTCAGACACATGTATCTCACCATGGTATCTGGGTATCATTATCTTCATGTGGTTTTGGACAACGGATCCTCACATTAGGAAACATAAGGAACAATGAACAACAGCTTCTTCTGCTCAGATATGGCAGAGGCAGATTGTAGATAAAAACACTGTAAGGCACAGGGGGTTGCCCAACTACTTTAAGTGCCTTCTTCATTCCTGATATGGGAGGTTTAAGGATTGGACTCTGAGGCCTGTCTGGACTTGTTCATACTGTTGCAAAGGACTGCTTCTGGAAATGATTTCCTACACAGAACATATTTGTGCTTTTGAAGATCAGTCAAGGATCACTCTCATCATACCACTCTCATCAAATTACAGATGTCTCAGAGAGCTGGACTTGTTCATGCAATGTGATGTAGGCTGCAATAAATTCCACAAACTGATAATAAACACAAATCTGGTCTTCTAATTTCTACAATTGTTTTTTTCCTATTTACAGGCCATAAGGGATAAACAAGAGCATGTGTGATGATAAAGTAGGCCTACAGGTACAGGTAACAGACAAGCCTTCTAAATTTTACTTGCCAAGTACAAGTACAGGAGCATTGTAAGAAAAATGTACTTAAGTATTAAGATATCCATGGTATAATGGCACTTTCCGAATGTTATGACATGATATATTATATTATTGTATTATTACCAATTTACTAAGATGTAGGCAGCATTTTAATGTTTAAGTGGGTGGTTGAGGAGTCAAGTCCTTTCTATAGTGTGGAGATTAATTAAAATTATGTAATATATTTTAACATCTTAAAGGGACTGTCTTAAAGTATGTTTTTCAATGAAATTAATCAAATTTTATTGCCTTATTGTCACTGGGCTTAAAACTCACTTAGAAATGAAGCACATGCCTGTTTTCTCTGTTGTGTGCATCAGCCACTTTTCTGCTTTTAATGTGAGGACACCGGGTCGGATTCAGCCCTCTGTGCGCTCCGGAGCCTCTCTCGTACTACAGCGACAACACTGCAGCTAACGAAATGCAGTCCACTAACACCATAAAACACGGTTCACAGCAAAACAGATTCCATGTAAGGATACAAAACAACAATAAAGTTTTATGTGCGGAGGTCCATCAGACCAAACAGATTCAGACGATGTTGAGTAAGAACAAAGTGAGCATTAGTAAAGCTAGAGAAACAGAGGAAGTCACGTTAGCTCGCCGGCTAACGCCGAGTAGTTGCTAATGTTATCCGGTGCAAAGTTGTATGGATTTCCACATTACTTCACCAACTAACGCGACCCATATTACTATCCTGTGTATAACTGGTATTATGTCAAAGTGTTGATTTAGCCTGCAAGAAAGCATGTAACTGTAAAAAGCAATTGTGGAGCGATTTGTTTACTAACGTTAGCCTATAATGATGCAGCCAGGAGCAGCCAACTAAAGGCCCATTTATACTCCTGCGTAGGGTCTACGTGCGTACCTACGCCGTAGGCATTTATACTTGTGCGTAGGTCTGTCCGTCATTCTGCAATTACACCCCCAAACGCTAGTCGGCAGTAGCGCTACAACGTCCACTGTGTTGACTTTTGCCGGCCGAGCAGGCTAACTTCCGGTTTGGCTCTCCACTAATGTAAGTTGGGGGTAAAATTGTATATGTGCTGCTGGTGTAGCCTTTTCAAATGTTACCGACCGAATGGATCCCATTCTGATAGTGAAACAAGTCATTTCGCTCGGGTTGCGATGGTCAAATATATTGATCCACCGTGTTACAGCCGCCGTTTTGGCCGCTAGTAAATGTTACTTTAAAGCGCGGGGTACTTTCGGTGGGCTCGGAGGCATTGCGACGCTACCCAGCTGACCAATCACAGAGCTTACGGTCCGTGTCAACTTGACGTGTAGTTACATTTTGAAGGAGGTGCACGTCAGGCGGCAGCGTAGCCTGTGCGTAGCCTCTGCGTAGCCCCGTAGCCTACTTACTGCGGTCTAACTGTTATAAAGAGTGACACAATCTCGTTATAATATTCAGTCCAGCTCACTACCCATTTCGTTATCATCCAGTACATTTAGCTGTGCTCACATTGCTGAGCCAGATAGTAAAGATAGTTACGGAAAAGCAGCATGCGAGCTAACGATGTAGCACGTTGGCTAAATACAGTAAATGTACCGTGATCGTGTAACAAGCATGGATTGTTCAACCTGCAGCTGATAGAAATATTAGTGTAACATTGCAGTAGGGGTTTACCTGAGTTTCCAGTATATTGTGTGAAACTGTCTCCCTGCCTGTCTATCGCCGCTGTCAGTCTGCCTTTCTTCCAGGAGCATTGTGCCGAAATGCGGTTGGCTGAGCTGAATGAAGTAACGTTACGGAGCCGGTGTTGATCTGCCTCTGAGATGGGAACATTGAAGTAATAGAGCCTGAACATGTCTGAGTGAAAAGCCACAGCCTGGATGCTCAATATTATTTAGTCTTTGGTTTATGCTACCCAAGATGGCGCCGAGGCAGGGCGCCGTAGCAAGAGCTCTGTTAGGTGCTGTTTGTTTTATGTTTGCTTTTGTAGAGAGAAGGGACTGGGCGGAAGTATCGCTACATACGCTGAACATCGAAGCCCCTGAGCAGGGACGCTACAGGCTATCAGCGGCGGAGGCGCAGACACCGAGGGAAGCGAGGGGGCCTGCTTGTGAAGCTTCGCAGCCGCCAGTCAAGGATCCCGCTGCCGTCCATCTACCTGGCGAATGTCCAGTCTTTGCCGAACAAGACGGACGACCTGCTGAGCCGCATTAAGACCCAGCGCGAGGCCCGGGACTGCTCCGTGTTTTGTCTGACAGAGACGTGGCTACACAGCGGCGTCCCGGATTCTTCTTTTCAGCCGCTGGGCTTCTCTGTCCACCGCTCGGACAGGGTGAAGGAGCAAACCGGGAAAACAAAAGGTGGAGGTGTGTGTTTTTTAACTAATGACCTATGGTGCACGGATTGTGTCATCGTGAACAAAACCTGCAACGCTAACTTGGAATGTCTTATTTTGAAATGCCGCCCCTTCGGTAATATTCCTTTGTGGTGTTTATATACATCCACGGGCAGACATTTCTGTTGCCTTGAGGGAATTAAGTAACATCGTACACAAATTTGAGAACTCCCATATCAATGCTGTGGTTATAGTAACTGGTGACTTTAATAAGAGTAATTTTAAAACTGTTTCTCCCAACTACTATCAGCATGTTAAACATCCAACTAGGAGAGCACATGTCCTGGATCACTGTTATAGTAATGTAAAATCTGCTTATCAATCTAGTCTCAGACCAGCTTTTGGAAAATCAGATCACTCCTCTGTGTTACTTCTTCCTACATATATACAGAGGAATAAACAATCAAAACCCTCGTCATGTATTGTTCAGTGCTGGACGAAGGAGAGTGAAGAGAAACTACAAGGATGCTTTGATGCTACTGACTGGTCTGTGTTCCATTCAGATAATCTGGATGAGTATTGTGATGCAGTGACTGGGTACATTGACTTTTGTATTGATTGTTGTGTTCCAAAAAAGGTAATAAAACGGTATGCTAGTCAGAACCCGTGGTA
>NC_060170.1:19401419-19405571 GCF_021292245.1 Micropterus dolomieu | reverse complement strand
TTGGCACAGTGGATAAGACACATGCCTTTGGTGTAAGAGACCTGAGTACGAATCCACTGTGAGACTCCAATGTGTCCCTGAGCAAGACACTTAACCCCTAGTTGCTTCAGAGGTGTGTGACCTCAGACTTATATAGCAATTGTAAGTTGCTTTGGATAAAAGCATCAGCTAAATGAATAAAGGTAAATGTAATGCAACTAAAAGACCACTGTCCCATTGGATCAATTTTATTAATTGCAAAGCAAAGCATGTTGTCCTCATATAACTTTGGATTGTGTTCCAAAAATGTAATTAATCCTGACAAAACTGACTTCTGTATAGCAGTGTATCATCCATATTTTTCGTTTGAAATAATACAAATTAATATCAAATGCATTAACTTTTTGCTACATTATTTCCATAAGCAGTTGAATACCACTGAACTATAGGAACCTTCACCATAATAGCATAATAAATTAAGGCAAGTGACTCTGAAGGCAATGTACATGTTCCCAACAGAGTTTATTAACCCTCCTTCAAAATTCCAATACAACACTTTAAATCTCTGGCCTCTTTGAAGAAGCATTCGTGTATGAGCCTTGATCACAGCCAATTTCACAAATCACACTGACTTTTTTTTTACTTTGATTGTAATTGGCTGAGGGGACTTTCCTTCTCTGAGGATCAGAAGGTTGGCGCTCACAGCCTTAGCGTTGAAAACAGTACATGCTCATATACAAATTTGCAACCTCCCTCAAGAAAACATGCATTTTAAATGTATTTTCATTAGGATCAACATTAGCTCCCATCAAAGTGACCTTTATTACCTGCAGAGGTTTGCTGTCAGGATCATTTTACACAAAACCACTCATCATCCACTTCTACAGAGGGCTGTGCTCAAAGATAATGGAAGAAAGAATACGAATGGCAGCTGGAAAATGCAAGTACGAGAAACACTATCAGGAAAATTGGAAAAGGGAAGGATGGTGTTATGTTAGGTGAACTTTTGTTACATTTAAAGCAGATGTTTTGGGCTTGGTTTCTGATAAGCAGTTGACGATGGATGGGTGCTAAAAACTGTGTGTGTGTGTGTGTGTGTGTGTGTGTGTTTGCGTATGTAGCAGTAGACACATGAACAACTACAGCTCCGGGGACACTGCATTGAGCATTCATCTGGACATCAATTCAAGATGGCCACCAAAGGAACCCCATGGGCCATCTGTTAACAATGAAAAATTCTTGACTGGACATAATATTGTCATAAAAACAGGTTCAAATTCCATGGATCCATTAGAAACTATTTCTCCTTCTAGTCTATTGAAAGATATTTATTTGTATATATAAATGGTTGAAACTATGAGTGCTTCTGTGCAGAACTCAGTGAAGTGGACTCCCTTCTATGCTGCCATCTTGAACACCAAGCGAATGCTTTTGTGTTTTGCTTAGAAACATCAGCTTGGATCGAATCTAATAACTCTGTAGCTGTGGCCTCGCTACCCACAAAGCTGCTGTTTTAGCCTTTGTGTGTAATTGTTAGCATATGCGTGGGCTTTCAATGTGCATCATTTAGCCATTTGATAAGTGGCTCCATGCATGCGCGTATGCTGCATGTGTCAGAGCACCTTTCAAGTGTCAGCATTTGAACAGCAGAAATTTCTCACTTACATGTTCATTCATTTCAGCCATTCACTTTTTTTATTTCAAAGTCTCTGCATGAGCTTGTCTAAAAGCTTTCCTATAAAGCTGGTGGAAAATTAAGTATACATGTTAATAGAGACAAGATCAGTGGGTCCAGCACATTTTCTTCTGGATTGAAAGAAGAAAAATAAGACCAACGGAGAGATCACATGGTAAATGAAAGTTCTGCTGGAGCCGCCGGTGCTTCTCTGAACCATCTGCTAATAATGTGGCTTTCATCTAGACTGGCCCATTCAGACCTATTAACACACATTGGTAATTGGTAACATAACACAGTTTTAAAACTGTTTCTCCCAACTACTATCAGCATGTTAAACATCCAACTAGGAGAGCACGTGTCCTGGATCACTGTTACAGCAATGTAAAATCTGCTTATCAATCTAGTCTCAGACCAGCTTTTGGAAAATCAGATCACTCCTCTGTGTTACTTCTTCCTACATATATACAGAGGAATAAACAATCAAAACCCTCGTCATGTATTGTTCAGTGCTGGACGAAGGAGAGTGAAGAGAAACTACAAGGATGCTTTGATGCTACTGACTGGTCTATGTTCCATTCAGAAAATCTGGATGAGTATTGTGATGCAGTGACTGGGTACATTGACTTTTGCATTGATTGTTGTGTTCCAAAAAAGGTAATAAAACGGTATGCTAGTCAGAACCCGTGGTACAATGGTGATGTGAATAGGAAAATACAACAGCGGGCCGTGGCTTTTAAATCAGGTTATGCTGCTGCTTACAAGTTGTCCAGATATTCTTTGGAGCGAGCAATTAAAGCTGCTAAACGAGCCTATGGAGCTAAGATAGAGGGACATTTCATGGAGGCGGACCCACGATGTATGTGGCAAGGGTTAAATTCTATCATCGCTTGGAAACCTAAAGGAGGACTCATTACTAATGATGACCTATCCTTGCCAAACAAATTAAACGAGTTTTATTGTCGTTTTGAAATTGGAAATGTTGAACCTGTTGTTTTTCCTGCCAGTAACGAGCAGAGTTTTACCATCATTCAGGAGGACGTTCAGAGGATTTTGTCCAGGACGAAGGTCAAGAAGGCACCTGGACCGGACTGTATTCCTCCTCGTGTCCTTAAACTGTGCTCCGAGCAACTTAGTCCTGTTCTGACTGATCTTTTCAACTTGTCACTTGCGAGGTGCACTGTTCCAGTTAGCTTTAAAAGTTCAATCATAATTTCAGTGCCAAAGAAGACACCTGTGACGAGTCTGAATGACTATCGGCCAGTGGCCCTCAAGTCTGTCCTGATGAAAACCTTTGAGCGGTTGGTGTTGGACTTTATTAAAGATCAAATCCCTGTGTCTGTGGACCCACTACAATTTGCATATAGGAAAAACAGAAGACGCCATTTCTTTTGCTTTGAACTCTGTCTACAAGCATCTAGATGTACATAAATCATATGCTAGAATGCTATTTATAGACTACAGTTCGGCTTTTAATTCAATGGTCCCAACAAAGCTCTCTCATAAATTGAAATATCTTGGACTCGATGATGCCATTTGTAAATGGATTGTTAATTTTCTTACTTGTCAACCAGAAAGGGTCAAAATTAATGGTTGTATTTCAGATGAGTTGTATGTTAGCACTGGTTCACCGCAGGGGTGTATCTTGAGCCCCCTATTGTTCACATTGTATACTCATGACCTTGAAGCATCCAATGCTAATAATGTGATAATCAAATATGCCGATGACACAACTATCAATGGGCTGATTAGTTCAAACGATTAATCTCATTATCGCGAGGAGGTGGAGAATGTTGTTCAATGGAGCAAGGAAAATAACTTGCTTTTGAACACTTCAAAAACATGTGAACTTGTTATTGATTTTTGTCACAATAGGAATCATGTGCCTCTTACTATCCATGACTCCGATGTGCAGATTACTGAGAAATGTGAATTTTTAGGTGTGACTCTTTCGCATGATTTGAACTGGAGCTCTAATACGACTAAAATTGCTAAGAAAGCGAGACAGCGCCTCTTCTTTTTACGTAGGCTTCGAGAGTTCACTCAAAACACTAAGATTCTTTTGAACTTTTACTATTGTGTAATTGAGAGTGTCCTAACTAGTTGTATTACTGTATGGTTTGGTAATCTCACCTTGAAAGAGAAGAAGGCTTTGAACAAAGTGGTTCGCTCAGCCAGCAGGATCATTGGCTGTACTTTGCCGCTCCTGGAGGTTACATATAAAGCTAGACTTTTGAATCGAGCTTTAAAACTTGCTAATGATGCATTAGGCCATCCTGCAGGGGCCTTCTTTGAGATGCTTCCCTCAGGGAGAAGGTATCGCTCTGTCAAATGTTCTACCGATCGCCATTTCAACAGTTTTTTTCCCCAAGCTGTGATCACTTTTTGTGAGAGTTTGTAGAGTTTTTTGTGGCAATTGCTTGTCTGTTTTATGTTATGTTTCTTATGTTTTTTATGTGGTGACATTGCACTTTGAGCTTCTTGCATATTCTTTTCCA
>NC_060170.1:19382407-19401399 GCF_021292245.1 Micropterus dolomieu | reverse complement strand
TTTACGTAGGCTTCGAGAGTTCACTCAAAACACTAAGATTCTTTTGAACTTTTACTATTGTGTAATTGAGAGTGTCCTAACTAGTTGTATTACTGTATGGTTTGGTAATCTCACCTTGAAAGAGAAGAAGGCTTTGAACAAAGTGGTTCGCTCAGCCAGCAGGATCATTGGCTGTACTTTGCCGCTCCTGGAGGTTACATATAAAGCTAGACTTTTGAATTGAGCTTTAAAATTTGCTAATGATGCATTAGGCCATCCTGCAGGGGCCTTCTTTGAGATGCTTCCCTCAGGGAGAAGGTATCGCTCTGTCAAATGTTCTACCGATCGCCATTTCAACAGTTTTTTTCCCCAAGCTGTGATCACTTTAAACAAAGCACCTTAAATTAGGCATTTTATATCTTATGGATGGATTTTATTGAATAGTGTGTGAGTTTTTTGTGGCGATTGCTTGTCTGTTTTATGTTATGTTTCTTATGTTTTTTATGTGGTGACATTGCACTTTGAGCTTCTTGCATATTCTTTTCCAATGTGGTTTTATACTGCAAATGGCTAATAAAATGAATCTGAATCTGAATCTGCTGCGTTTATTGCAGCATTTATGTATGAAAGCGGTTGTGTATCGGATTATGCTCGCTCATGAGTTCAAGCGAGCACGCGTACAAGCACACGCCTGGTTGCAATCTTAAAACCGCACCCATAGTGGCCGCTGGAAACTCCATAATGCCCCTTTAAATTAAATCATATATGAAATCCTAATCTACAAAGAAACAAGGAACGACCGCAGTCAAGTAAATTTAGTGGATTCAAAAGGAAAATACTTACCTCTGAAATATACCTAAGTGGCAAGAAATGGAAATCTTTAAATTAAGTACTGCAAATTGCACTTGATCACAGCAATTGAATAAATGTACCATGTTACTTTTCACAACTGGTCATATATAAGAAGTCATCCTTAAGAGAGGGCAGCAGACTATTAAAGGACCTTTACAATATTATTTAGTCTTTGGTTTGCATCAGCTGCTGTCCTTGAACTTGGAGAAGAAAACTTGGGAAAACCCAAACGGATGTGGAAAACCATGAATACTTCAACGTGACAAGGCAGAGATTCAAATCCACTGAGCAGTCGCGCAGCAGTGAACCTGTTTGTGCAAATCCTTGCCAATGTACATGACACTGCAGATGACTTCAAAAGGTGTTAGTCAAGCCTGGGTATGGGTCTAGAGGTGGGCCTTCAGCTGACACACACAGATAGATAGAAAAAAGTTATAACAGACAGCAATCACATCACTCTGAACTGACAGTGAGTAATGGTGCTTGTCTGTATCGCTGCAATTAGCGGGGTAGTCACACAGTTAAATCTGGAGAGCCTCACAGTGCATGAAGACACCTGCTCCTTGGCATGGAAAGTAAACTCATCCGGAAGGAGCAAACCAGCAAGTCCTTATGCTGATGTTAAAATAGAACCTGCAAAACTAAAACAAACTCTTGTGCACATACGTGTAGTTTGTAAATGTTTTGTGCTTTTTTATTTTTTATTATCATTTGAAAATGACCATGACCATGTTGTTTTAAGGATTTCCCAAGGCTTGTTAAAGTTAAAGTATCAAGTATTTCACACACAGAAAAAGCAAATCTTTCCTTGTCAGATGTCAGAAAAAAAAAACCTTAATTTATAAATTTGTTACCATGGCTACAAACCAGATTTCTCTTTGGGGACAATAAACATAACAATTATTTGATTTTTTTTTAATCTTGGGACTCCTTGACTGTCTTACACCATCACATCAGACGTCACATCAGCTGTGTGACATCGGCAATACCACCAGCATGTTGCTGGATTTAAATATATATTTTATGTAGTTTATAATAATAGAATATATTTTTTGTCAGTACATTTAATAAGTGTCTGCTATGTAGTTGTTTTGGCGTTCCTTCTATTTGTCCCACATATTTAACTTTAAGGATTTGTAGGGCTGCTTATTAGCTTTTCTTTTCTTATCTACTTTCAAACCCTTGAATTATTACACTTATTAGTCCTATTATTACACTCCTCATCCTCCGTCCAGCATTAAACTCATCTGGCTTATTGTTCTCATCTCATCCCCTGTGCCAAACAGAGGATATCCAGTAGGATGTGTTCCTGTTCATGTCCCCTGAGAAGAACACAAACGGTGACAACAGCCATTGTTCTGCCGTATGGTTAAGTAAATGGCATGGCAGTTCGTCAGCAGATATTGTGTCACATTTTGGCTAGTTGCTTTAAATGGCGTGTGTGTAAAGAGCAAGACCATTCAGTTGTGAATAAAATAACCAGTGTTACAAATGGACACCAATTTTATGAAATAATGTGATCATGTCTAACCAAGGAAGTGTGCACGCAATACAAGCTGACTAAGTTAGAGCAGCCCGAATGAATTGCTGCTGGATGTTTACGTGCGGGCGAGGATGAGAACACCGGTTGTCATGGAAACAGTAGTGGGTCTCCCATTCAGCTCAATAGGAGAGCAAGTGGAGACTGCCAATCTGTTATCAGAGATGATGCACTGATTGGCTCATTGATGGAGCTGTCAGACGAATCCCCAGAAACATTTCCCCACCACGCTAACCTCCCGCCAGACTCCTGGCATTTTACCTTCTTTTTTCATGCTGAAGAAGGCGGATATTTTTCATGAATGAAAAGACCTAGACACACAAAGAGGGCAGGAATATGTTGGACAGACAGACTTGATTGCACTGAAACCGCCACATGCATCATCATGAAAAGACTCTTCATTCAATCAGTCATTCTTGAAACATTTTCAGCTGCATTATGAGAACAGTTCTTTTTTTCTTGCTTTGTGTGAATACATTCAGCTGTTACAGTCACTCTGCATGTAACAACATGTGAATAAATAGTAGTTCATGGTTCTTCTTTATGGTCGGATGGTTATGTTATAGAGAAGGCCTATGTGTGCGTTTGTCTGCCATGCAAAACTTTCAGTTGAAGATAAATTGCTCATCACAGAATGAAAAAAAATCACAACAAAATGTTTTTTGTCTATGTCCTGAAATGCCAGCTTTCCGGATCGCCATTAAAGTTTAAGAGTTGGCCCTGCAGAGATTCATCTTCCCCCATCCTCCACAGTCCATTTGGCCGCCCCTGCATCTGTCCTGTGCATGCTGGGTGAACGGCAAATTGGACAACATAACCTTTGGCATTTACCAGACAAAGGCTTGTTACAGTAGGCTTGCCAAAGGTGCATGAGTTTTGTCACACACCTTCCCTCCAGTTACAATCTCTGAACAAACTTTATATAAGTCAGTAGTCCAAACGTCTTGAACTCTGTGAAGGTGCAGATTAAATATGTGATTTGACAAAACGCACCCCCTCCAAAGGACAAGAACTTCTGTAGAGCTTCACAAATACACAGTTAACTCACAAATGTTGCAGTTTTGTGGCACTCAAGTATGTGTGCAAGTTAAGACATTGTGGAAGCTAAATCAATCTATAACCTCGTAGTAACAATATTGCATCTGTTAGCAACATTAACACATAAAATAACACTTCTGCATCTAGCTCTGACAAAAGAATCTTAAACTCCATCATGAACACAGAGAGGAACATTAATCTGTTAACTTATTGAGCAACGCAGCCCGCCTAAATCCAAAGGGAGATGTGTGTGTGTGTGTGTGTGTAGGATTTGCTTTGTCCTTCTATCTCTACTGTGAGTCACAGGATTGAAACGCTGCTTTGAAGCCTCTGGAGTTTCCTCCCTCCACAAGGCAGGGCTGTATTTACTTCACAGATTATTGCTAAATGCCTTGCTTTCCACATTTCCACCACTGCTAAACTCAAATAGTTTGAACCATGTTCCCGCAATGGTTCATGTGATGGCATGATGGGAGGAGGACCACACATTTTTTTCTCTGCTGATGGCTCAAACACTGACTTTGTACATCAACTATTTTGATTTAGTCGAATACTATTTTGTGCTATGCTAAAGCGACATATAAGTATTATTTAGCAGATTTGAAATTTTAAAAACGATTTTTTCTATGAAGCAAACACTAAAGCTGATCTTTAGAATTGCTGCTTGAAGTGATAGTTGACTAACTCCCAGACAAGTTGAAACTTTGCAAAGAGGAGTAGGAAAGGAGTATGAGAAATGAACTTAACAAGGTCACAAGCACAGCCTTTCATTAGCTGGTAAGGATGGAATGTAATTTCTACTTTGTTGCAGCTACTGCAAAGAAGAGCTTAAACAGCAATTATCTCTCAACCAAGAGCATTTCAACGATCATCTGTAAAACAACTATGCCATAATGATGTGTTGATGCTGTAGATTCATGCTTTTGCTCCCACAGAAATTGCAACCAAAAAGCTTGAATTGCAGGGTGCAGGGGCAGGTTTTGCTGTAGTTCCTGACAACATATTGAACTGTGGATTTATGAACTAAACGACTTCATTGATCTGTGATTATAACATCACTGAGAGGCAGGTCTGGCCTAAACACTAGACTGGCTGAGAGATCTTTATCAATATAGAGCTCAATAAGTGTTTTAATGCTCAGTATAGAGGAACTGCATGAGGTCGGTCAATTTGACACACAATAATTTAGGAACAGGTTGTATAGCACAGTATGTGTGGGAATTGTACAGTATTTATATCTGATTAAAATAATTCTAGTCATTATTAATGGTTCAACAAAGCTCAATGTGCGTTTTTTTTTTATTGCCAAAGTTGTTTTTCTTCGCCTTTTTGTCAGAAGGTTGCCCACACACAACCATGTGATGTCAGCAGGTTGGTAGTTTCCCCATTTCGAGGAAGTCACATTCTCTTCTGACATCATGGAGGAGGGTGGTGCTGGTGGACGTAGCACTATCTGTTATTATAGAAACTGAACAAAAAAACACCAGCCTCTCAACTATAACAATCGGCCTGTGATGCCCCTCCACCACACGTGACAGCTTTTGAGACAATCAAACAGCCATGTGACGTAGGCTGTATGCAGCAGTTCATCTCAGTTCATTCCAGTTGATTTGGTCTGACAAGCGTGATTAATGTCTGAAGACAGAAAACCTCCACACAATTATGTGGTAATAACATACATTTAATAAAACGTTAAGTCCAGACATTTAATAAATGATTAGAGCTTCGTGCAAATTGTACACGTTGATTGCGTTTGGGTATTTCAGTCAGGAACCTCATGATGAAGTTTTAACCATATATTGTAACAATGATACACATTTTAGTTTGGCTAATGTGATGCTATAGAATTAATCTGAGCAAGCTTGGTACAGCAGCAAGGATGTATGGCTCAGCATTGCTGTACGCAGATTGAATTTTGTTTTTATGGAGTGGTGTGAAAGATATGTTGTGGACATACATGACTGGATGTTATATTTAACATGTGACCTACTCTAAGTGCCTGTCTGAATGACAGCATGGCTCCATATAGTACAAGCTAATATCCTAAATGGACAAAAAGAAAATACAAGAACTGACTAACAAAAGCTTTGAGATTTCCTTTGGTGGAGGCTTTTGGCTTGAATTTGAGGGCACTTGCTGTCTTTATTCCTCACATACTCTTGCCAGTACACTTTGATCCATTAATAAACCAAAAGCTGTCGTACAAATCCAATAGGTTCTATTTTCAGCCAGGACAAAAAGAACATTTTAAGAGAACTGATTGCAGAAAATTACAGGAACCAGACAAGGGAGTGTGAAAGGCACACTGCTGAGCCAAAGTGGCCACTGCATCTTAAACAGTGACTCATTCCAAACATTATATCTATTTGAACACCTGGAAGGAAACCAAATACATTGAGAAGCAAACACACACCTTCTTACACGCTTGAACACGCTCAGGAGACAATTTTTCTTGGTAAGACTACAGTATTTGACTAAGTTTGCACTGGCAACTTTGCAAGTTTGACTGCTGTGCATTGCTCATCTCTCTGGTCGATGCTGTAGGCTACAGCAGAAAATGGGCAAAGCTACAGTCATCCCAGCTTCCCTCTACAGTACATCTGTTTTTGTCCACATAGTAGGAGGAGGAGTGCTGACATTTGATATGCAAAGGCTTTCTAATCCCCCAAGTGCATCCCAGTGTGTGCACAAACCAAAGCATGTTTTTTTTCTGGCAGAATATGCCTACTATCACTTTTGATGCCAAACTGACTCACTTCTGCCTGCAGAGAACTTTATGATAGAAGCTGAGGTATAAAGATCCCTGTTGTCACTCTAGCTTAGACTCATTCCAGAGCTAAGCCTGTCCGCATGCACAAGACTTTTCCTACTGTCAATGTGGCGTAACAGAGGAGCAGCTTTGTGTGGGTGACACTGAAAACTAGCGGTGTTTCACATCACTGTGACACTAAGAACATCAAGTGAACCTGCACTCTTAGCTTTTTGAACTCCTCTGGGTTTTCTAATTAGTTTATCCGTGTGTTATGCTCACAGACATGTAGAAAGTTCCCATGAGGCCAATAAAGCTGATCGACTTACATTTGCTGATTCACAGAAGAGAACCTGACCTGATCTGAATTTTCGCTTAAAGTAACCATAAGGAGCTGAATCTACACTGGACTAGGAAATGTTTTCAGTCACATAACCTCAGAGAAACCGTCCGGAGATGCTGCACTCCTGTTGAGATGTGAAGAACAGGGATAGAAATGGCCCAGAAGGCCAGAAAACTACACACCAACAACAAAATCTATTTCTGTCTGACTGAAGCATCCATTCCAGGGGCCATTACTGTCAAAACACGTGCACTCAGACTTGGAGGTGTCGTCATGAATAATTCCATCTCTTGCTTCTTGTAGGCTACTTCCTGTTCTACTTCTGTCTGTGTGGGTATGTTTATATGTGAGGCATTCATTATTGAACTCTGGAGAGCGCAGATATTCTGAGTGAACATCTAAAAGGATGACTCAAACAGTCATGTTCAACTTCCATCATTACATAAGCTCAGGAGGTGAAGAGGTGTTCAACAGACAGACGGATTAAACACTCGTGTGGAGAACAGAGAGTGCAGCGGAAAAGCCAATCACGAAAGACACTATTTGTAATTTCTAGCAGCAAGTATGTCAGCACTTTCATTTCTGGCTATGTCTTTTAGACAGCCTTCAATGATTTCCGCCGCTCACCGAATTGGCCAGTGGCTGCTTGTTTCCATGGTTACCGACTGTGAAAGGATGTCCAAGAACGATTGCAGCCACTTTGCCTCAAAAGCTCTGATGTAATCACTGACATAGTATGACCAAGCGTGTCACTTTATTAGTCTGTCTCTCCTTCAAGCTCCGTGTGATTGGCCTTCTCTCCTTCTGTACATCCGAACCACCCAGCTGATCCCAGCCCGCTGGTCAGTGTTTTGTATGCGAAGTAATATTTGCCAGTGCATGCGTTTGATAGACAAGGTCAGCCACATTGCACATCAGTCATCTCTGCCTACCTCCATTTATCACTGCGGAAGAAAACTCAAAGGCGGAGGGGCCTTGAACCAGAGTATAAACAACTTCACTGTAAACTTGCTCTCTCATGTATCAGCTCTCCCCATTTCCTGTTGGAAACAAGTTTAAAGATAAAATACTTGCTTTGACTCGGGCCAGTGCACAGATATGTAAGTAACTGTTAGATCTGTGTCTCACCACACTGCAGTGCATGAAGTCAGGACATTCTTATTACATGTGAAACAAGGTCACAGTTCATTTTCAGGTTTGTGGAAATGCATTAAAAATAAACTTAATACCAGGCATCTATTTTGAGGCCGCTCTCAGAAAATGTCAGGGCAATAAACATATGTTAGGGCAGATGAAGACACTGCTGTGTTGCTGAATAAAAACCGGTACAAACACTCAATGAGGACAAGTACTCAGGAGTAGATTCTTTAGAAAATGCTCTTTATTATTAAATAAATAAATACTGCACTTTTTTCCCCTCCACAATAAGTTACTGAGGACAGTTTCTACCCAGGTGAAAGTGGCTCTTAAGGGAAGGATCCCATGTACTGTTTTTAATGTCATTCGATCCTCCTGCCCCCCCCCATCTATCAGTAGAGAGAACTAATCACAGTTTTAAAGTTAGTGTGATGTTTCACCCCTCCCACTCACACTAAACAACCAACCTCTGTAACATCCACACACAAGCAAATAATTTTTCTGCACTGCTGAGTTGGCTGTGACATACGCTGTACATCATTTTACAAGATTCCACAGTCTAGCTCTGGTTACATTCAGAGCATCAGTTTATGGATTGTCTCTACAAAACAGCATCAACTATTCTGTACACATTTAAGCTGGTGCCAGCCCAGCATTTGTCTTTACTTCCAAACATGCCTGCCCCCCCACCCCCCCCAAACATCTGGGGGATCACATTCGTACCAACATACTCGCTCCAACACATTCAGGCTTTCCTCTCCTCCATCAATCAACATACAAGTCAGCCCTTTAATATCTGATGCCATTGTGCTACATTTCACTTCCTCATCCACAGAGTCTATCCGTATTATCTTTTCACCTGCACCTCTGCTGAGTCATTAAGGTGCAACAGTGTAGGAATGTTTGTCACACATCCATCCTTAAACTCGTTCTTCCCACACAGTTTCTTCTGAATCCTGGTTCCACTGCAGCAGCACAATGGGTAGATTTGTTTGTTTAACACTGTCCAAAACACAATACTGTAGGTTTAGCTGCATCTCTGCAGAAGCATGTTGAGGGAGTACACCATGCGTTCACGCAGGTCAGTTGGGCAGCCGGACTTCAGCAGGGAGCTGAGTTTGAAGGTTTTGGAGACGCGGTCCTCGTTGATGTATGTCAGCATGTACTCATCCATCTGGCAACACAGGATGATCTTTGTGTGGTCGTGGTAAAAGTTGATCTTTGGAGATAAAAGGTTTGTCATTTATCAATTCACTCTATCAATTTTTGGCAAAAGACAAAAAGTAATCCTTTTCTTATTCGATTTGGCCTAACCCTCCTCTCTGAATACTGTGTTATGCATTGCACCTAAACAGTGCTCCTCTGAGGAGCCTGCCCAGCCCCGGCTGAGTTTCCTGTGATCTTTTGTGCGTTTACCTGGAAAGTGCCGTCATTAAAGAGCATCATGAGGGCGCGGTCGGACTTAAGCCACTGCAGCAGGTAGAGTCTGGGCATGTGTGCATCTGTCACACTACCCAGGTCCCCGCCCTGAGAAAGCAAGAGAATAACACATCAGGATTAGACAGGCTGCAACAAGATAGATACCGTTTCTAATGCTACAGGGGGTGGAGACAAAAGACATGTAGAGATTTAATTACAAGAGCAGAGGAGGGTGGGGTATTCACTTACATCCATGAGGTTTTCCTCCATATAGTGGGAAAAGTACTTGAGCACAGTCACCTGGCCCACAAAGTGCTCAGGAACCTCGCAAGTGGGGAAGACAGAGCGCTGGCCCAACTCTGCATAGTAATGGATGGTCCTAAAGAAGTGGGGGGGGGGGGGGGGGGGGGGGGGGAAGAGAGAGAGAGGAGATAAATCAAGGAGTTACGCAACCACTCAGATACACAAATAAGAAAGAAACACAATTGGATTTAAATCTGTTGGTACTCTTGATTAAAAATACTGCTCTTACTTTCTGGCAAAGAAAGTTTATAATGTACTCAAATTTAACAAGTCAAGGAATCCCTACGATTTCAAACCACTAACAGGTAGCCCTATGCACTACAGCAAGCTTAAACAAGTCATTGCCGTCACATGTAGTGACGAATAACTTTTAAACTAAAGGAGGAGTGTTGTGGAAGGATTGAACGGTGCATACTTTCTGTCTGGCAGGAGACTCATGTGAGTGCCGTTGTTGAAGAGAACTCCCACAGTGTGATCAGACAACTGATAGCCAAAGCCGTACTTGTTGGAGTAGTCCACCCATTTAGTCACCCATTGAAGACTGCAGCTGTTTGAGCCCTGAGGAATGTCGTCAGCTGCAAGGTGAGGAAACAGAGGAGGGTTAGAATAGAATGACAAGGTTTAAAGAAACGACATCCTGTGCAAACTCAACCCAAGAGCTAAACTAAACTTTACTATAAACCATGTTGGTGTTAATCATCAACAATGAGCTGGGAGGGAATCAGGGAGTGTATCTTTTGAAAATATAATATGGAACATGAATCTACATATACTTTGAGTCCCTTGATCAGCATGGCTCTTTCAGAAATTTCAAGGTCAAATACAGAGAATGATTTAGCCGTATCATGACAGCTCTCAATGTGGAGTCTTCTAATCAATAACTATATGTACGAGGCATGGCATTGTAAATCATTTCAACAAGTCGACTCACCTTTAGGCATATTCTCCAGACATCCCCTCAACACACTTGCAACAGTCTCTGCCACGCTCCCTGTCGTGCTGTCTTCTAGGCCTTTAAAAGCAACAACAGGGGGTCACATTTAGCTTGATGTCATATCGGTACAGTAGAAGAAATGACTTCGCACTCTAGCTGTTATGTCAAATCTCTATCCTCAATGCACTTATTCAGTTTTCCTGTGCAATTTACTTTATGATGTTTAAACAGTATTATCAATTCATGTCTCTGTGATCATGTGTGAAACGAGGTGGGCAAATCTTACATTCGCTGCTGCTGCTGCAGCTCCCCAGGCTCCCCCTGACGATCAGACGGATGGTATCTCGTGTCGTCGGGGACTGGATCTCTGTTGCCGGGGCAACGGGGCTCTCGGCAGATGGCGGAAGTAGACTTCCATTCTGAGGTGGGAATCAGTGACGACAGGAGTTAGAATCTGCAAGTTTAGATCATCTTCCTGCTATGACTCAGTGGGCACCCACTGATTCAAAGTGGTTGGCTTAAAGGTTGAAAATAAGTACTTTTAGTTTGCTCTGAAACTGCGCTTGTTATAAAGTTTAGTACAGCATCAGAGTGAGTCATTGGATTCTCCTCAACATGATCTCGAGTCTACCCATTTATTTAATGGCTGCATGAATAATGTGCCTGCAACATCACGCACACTGTTGTAAATATCCTGTTTTGTTCTGAATGAATGACCTCTTACCTCAGAAATCCTTTTGCTCTGTTGTTGGCTGATGACAGTCCTCTCCAAGTCGTGCTGCAGTTTGTAGATCTCCTCTTCCTCTTTGGTTAATTTATCTATCGAAGGCAATGACCACAGAAAAATCAGAGCAAGGCCTTTCAAACAAGCAGCTACATAAAACGGACATCAGAGCGGGATGGGACCAAATGTGACTTGTGCTGGCAATCTTCTTAAAAAAAAAAAAACTATTTAGTGATGCCTCTTGTAGCAGCCATAATTTCAACGGAGTGAAAGATAATTAGCTTGGGTTGATATGTGGCATTTTAAAGTGGTACATGAGCACTCAGTGAATTAATGTCATACTCACTCAGAGTCTCGTAGTATTTGACCTTGTCTCTCTTCCCACCAAAGAGCGCAGCGGCAGCTTTCTTGAAGAAGCTCTTGGCGGGACTAGAGACGTGAAAATCTGGTGCTGAATGGCAACAGCTAGCCGGCAGACGCTCTGGACTGAAGCCCTGTAGAGAACGAAAGTGGGTCAGTGTGCGGCTGGTGGGAAGGAGGTCACGGTCCTCCTACAGAGTGACATTTAGACAGACAGGGAGTGGTACAGACAGAGGGATGCAAAAAGGTTGTCTAACCTGTGTGAAGAAGTCGTGCCTCAAAATGTGGTCCAGGTTAGGTCTGTCTTCAGGGATCTTGGCAAGCAAGCTGGCTATTAACTGCTTAGCCTGTGGCGACAAGGAGGAGGGCAGGGAGTACCGTGCCTCTCTAATACACCTGTATGTCTCCTTCAGGTTGGTGGTTTCAAATGGTGGCCTGCCCAACAGCATGGTGTACCTGGAGCAGGATAGAGAGCAAAAGTGAGCTGATTTCCATCACTAAAAATAACTGACTGCAGGCAAAGCAGGAATGCACTAGTCCATGAAATAGGATGTCTTTTAAGCTGATTATCTGTTATTTGATTGTTATTCAATAATAACCAAAAATAATTTCTATTATAACTTAACCTTTTGAGTGCCTGATGGTGGATTTACAGTTTGCCTACTCACATTACACAGCCCAAGGCCCAGATGTCTGATTCACAGCCATGGCCCTGCTTGTTGAGCACTTCAGGGGACAGGTAGTTGGGAGTGCCGCAGATAGTCTTCCTCCTGTTTCCCGCTGGCTCCAACTTGGCAGCCAGACCAAAGTCCCCGACCTTCAGCTCCATCGACTCACTCACAAAGAAGTTACCTGTAGGGAAGAAAGGGAGTGAGATGAGCACTTGATATTCAACCCAGGATCAAAGGCTAAATACTACGGGGACCTTCTGGATGAATTGGTAAAAGAAAAAAAAAAAGGAAAAGTGGGGTTGGTATTAAAAAAAAAAAAAAAAGCCCCAACAACAACACAACACATTTTTACAATTGAGCACAAAGTGTCTCAGCACTGTAGTGTGACAATGCTGCATAATGATTCCTTACCAAGTTTCAGGTCTCTGTGAAGGATCTCTTGTTCATGCAGGTACCTCAGTCCAGAGACAATCTGTCTTAGATAATAACGCACCTCTGGCTCACTAAGCACTTTGCGAGCCTTCAGGATATGGGCTAAAGACTGCATAAAGACAAAACATGGATGAGAGTGATTATAAAGCTGTTTGCTGTCTAAGTCTAACCATTCCATAGAAACAAACATTTTCCTCTGTGAAGAAACCCTTATCATGCTTGATGATTTTTTTCGTAATCTCATAAAACTGTAGGTAGTTATATAGATTCTGTATCACACAATAGATTTAAACAATAATTTTATACTGAGGGCAGACTGATTACTGCATATGTGCTGCCTCATTGACTTTAGGTGCAATGCAGGTGTTACACAGCAGTAGCAAGGATAAAGTACAGTGGTTGGAGACTTGAGTATGTGACAAATGGCACTTACTTTTCTACTGCAGTATTCCAAAAGGATGTAGATGTTCTCCTTGTCTTCAAAATGGTGATAAAAGTGCACAATGTGTTTATGGTGCAGTATTCTATGCAGCTCGATTTCTCTGTCGATCTAGCGGGGAAAGAGACAACTGTAACGATTGTAACTGAAGGCAAATGTTGTGATATCTGTTCTCCAGTCATACGTGTGCGCACAGGCACCGGAGCTGCGCGCTTACCTTCTCCCGTTGGTGGGGTTTGGAGACGCGCGCATGTGGGATGATTTTGGCTGCATAAACTTTGCTGGTGGAGAGGTCGGTCATCTCATAGCATTTAGCAAACCCTCCCTGGAAAAAGGGGGAAAAACACTGTTAACATGCTGTGTCTTCGGGTTACGTGGTAAATCCAAAAAGTTGACAACGTTTGCTACGCTTGCGCTACCTTTCCCAAAACTTTTCCACGGCAGTAGCACTTCCCCGTGGCAGGATCAGTGATAATCCTGGCCATCTCCGAGGGCGCACTGCGCTCATCCACTCGCTTTCGGCGAGGTTCACAGGACCTCTGCGTGGATTCACACATGCTGCTGCTGTTTGTCTGTTGTGGCCCGGTACTTGTCTGTACTTCCATTAGAGGTGATTTCTCGTCCGCACTCAGAATGCTACCCGGAGAGTCTGTCTCTGAGCCTTTATACTCTGGCACCCTAACCCACCCCGCCCTCTCCCTGACGTCACGATGTGAAACGAGAGCATGAGGTCTGTCTGATATGGATTACCTCGCATGTAACCTGCAAGGTGACGTTGATGATGGCACAGACATGAAATCAAAAGGGACAAAACAACGTGTAGATTCTGTTATCAAACATTTCCTACAAGGATTCATACGATTTGCACCACTAACCGCCATCCACAACAATAATACAAACGGGCATGTTCTGTACAGTACCTACTTGCTGCATGGGATCTGGGCAGGTGAATGGAGCTTTAACATTTTGGTGCAAAATATAATTCAAGGTGTTGGAAGCCTGATGCATTTGGTCGATAAAATATCCACTATGCAGAGGATAAACCTGATCTGTATTCTATTCAGGCTCAGCTCATCCGGTGTATTTGCGCCAGACTCAGTTTGGAGCACTAGCACCCTCAGGTGGAGATATTGGATAACATTGAGGGGACACTGCAGGTTACAATCTGCCTTTGTTTACCAAAGACTAGGCATATATTGTATTGCAGTTGGAAACTGAAAAGTGAGACTTTATCAGACTGATCAGTGGAGTATGAGCAGCGATATGAGTGGAAAGGTTGTAGAGGTGGCAGTACATTGGAAGATTTGTGTTCTATTTCGCAGAGGCAGGTATATTGCATTGACTCATAAAAAATTACATTAGCATGCTACATTTCACTGCAGGTACAACGGTATGACAAGTTTCAGTGATATGCCCAAGACTATACAGAGAGCAAATTCCTTCACCAAGGCTGCACAATTAGGACTTCATAAAGTAGTTATCTAACAAATGTAAATGTTTAGGAAATTTTGTTTAGGAAATACAACACCACAAAAGCAAAGTGGAACAAAACTAATGAATAACACACAAACACGCAATCCCTCCTGTACCATACTACTAAGGCGGTGTGTCGACACTGAAGTCAAATTATTTGTAGTGGAAGAGCTTTTAGAAAGAGCCCTACAGCCGCAGACATTTTCTAGATGCACAATGGTATTTGCACCAAGAATGCTCCGTCTGTTCTGGCAATGAAAAGACTGAACAAATACTGTAGGGGCTAAGTGATGTCAAAATCATCCTGACATCATGCTTAGTCACAGTCCCGCTCATCCTTGCAATGTTCAAATACATTTTTCAAAAGCATCACTGCTAAATAAATAAATAAATGACAGATATCACCAATTTATTTCCCCAAACGTTTTTATAATTACCTGCTAAAAAATCTGTTTTCATTGGTCTGGTATCCCTTTAAATACAAAACACAGTTTTGTTCATTTCTGGTCTATGAAAACGGAAGTGTCTAGAGGGTTTAGTGCTGTTGAGAATGACAGTGCTGGAAAACAAACAAAAATAACCCAGAGACTCAGACTTATTGCATCACTGAGTACGGTACATTTCCCAGGCGTGAGCGCACGCTGCTGATGTCATAGGCAAAAGTCTGGTCGAGACCGGAGCCGACAGACGAATGTTGGGTCCAGTTGGGGAAAGAAAAACGGCAAGCGATGACACGCGCGTCATCGGGAAGCTCCTTCAACAGCTTCTCACCCAGCAAATCCATCTGTAAATCAATCAGAAAAGGATGAATTAGTCACTTAGCTATCTGTATGCTAATGCTAATTTGTCAGAAAATGTGATCTGATGTTCATCTGAGTCAAGGGTATGTCTTTATTGAGAACAACCAAAAAAATCCTCATAGTGCTTGTGGAAAAATTATGTGAATCCTTGAGTTAATGACCTCAAAAAAGCTAATTGGAGTCAGCTTTTAGCACACCTGGTCTCGTTAAGTCTCGTTAAGGAAATGAGTTTGGAGGTGTGGACAATAGCTTCTTTGACTTATAAAAAACCCTCGAAATTTTGGAGTCTGCACTGCGCAAGAAGCACACGCTTATGTGAGTCATGCCTCGCAAAAAAAGAGCTTTCAGAGGATCTACAATCAAGAATTGTTCATTTACATGAAGCTGGCAAAGGTTACAAAGTGATTTCAAAGACTTTAGAAATTCACCAGTCTACAGTGAGGCCAACATTCTACAAATGGAGACACTTTGGGACTGTTGCTACTCTACCAAGAAGTGGGCGCCCAGTCAAAATGACACCAAGAGCACAATGAAGACTCATCTATGAGGTAAAGAAACAACCCTGAATGACAGCCAAAGATTTGAAGGTATCACTGGAACTGGCTTACATCTCTGTTCCTGAGTCTACAATACGTAAATCAAGCAGGGTTTCTATGGCAGGACACCACAAAGGAAGCCACTGCTTACTAAAAAGAACATTGCTGCACGCCTGACGTTTGCAAAAGAGCACACTGACACGTTGTTTTGTGGACCGATGAAACTAAGATTGAACTATTTGGACGAAGCACACAGCGCCCCATCTAGCCTACAAATGGAATGAAAACATTGTCCCAGCCATAAAGTATGGTGGAGGAAACCTCATGATTTGGGCCTGCTTTGCTGCATCAGGGCCTGGCCAGCTTGCAATCACTGAGGGGAAGATGAATTCCCAAGTATATGAGAATTCTTCAGGATAATGTGACAATGTCTGTACGTCAGCTGAAACTATGTAGAAGTTGGGTGATGCAACAGGACAACAAAACAACAGGACAACAAAACAATTTTTTTTTATTAATTGTAAGGGTTCACATGAGGGATCAGAATTTATTTTGTGTAATTATTTTAGACACATTATATTTGTCAGTACCCTTGACTTAGATGAAGATCAGATCATATTTTATGACAAATTTATGCAGAAAACCATAAAAGTCCAAAAGGTTCATACTTTTTCATACAAGTGTGATTTAAACAGCATTAAAAGAGCTACAGAACTGGAAAGAGAGAATTCTTCACAGGAGGAAAAACTCACCACTCCCGGAGCAAGGAAAGCTGTCACATTGTTGTATGTAGATAAATCAGTCTATGAAAAAAAGACACACACACACGGTCATATAACAACTTTGAATGGTGTTAGGGAAAGCACTTGTAGGTCTTACCTTCCAGAAGTCTTTTTTTACAAAGGTTGCCTGGCTGGAGGGCACTCCTTTCCAGCGGGCCTTGCTCCTAGCATAGGCCACCAAAATAGAGTTTATCTCAAACCCTGTGCACTGAAGACCAGCAGCAGAGGCCGCAAACACCTGGAAAAATCAAATCTGATTGTGTAAAATACAACTACAGTTCCCTTCTAAAGGAACAACAGAACACCCACGTGTACATAGCACACTCAGATTTAAACCCCAGCAGGAATTCAAATCATGAAAACACTGAGTCAGATTTGCACCGTAGTTGTTGGACCAATAATGAATGTGTTTTTTGTTTTTTTTCTAAAACAACTGCAGCAGCTCACTAACCAATCTCCCATCTCCTGATCCCAGATCTGCCAAGCGACCAGTTCGTCCCTCAAGCTGCTTCATGACGTTCAGCGTCTGATCTTTGCTGGAGGGCAAATAAGGAACCTGTACCACAGTACAATCTTAGTCAATACATGTGGCATGTAGTACAGTACACTACTTTGAAATCAAGTTGGTGAACTAGATATTGAAGATAAATAGGTGAAGTCTCTTTAATCTGTCTTTCACAGTGCCCAATACTGTAGGCAGATCTTTATGATGTGATGCTGAATGGGAGAATTACAACCTAAAATAAAATGTGAAAGTAATTAAAATCTTAACGTCTAATATTTATGACACTGCAACCAAACACTACAGCAACATGACTTTCTTTTTCATGGGAAAACAACTCCACATGTGCTTCATAATAGAAAACCTGACTGAAGTAAATTTGAGTGCTATAACCTTGAATCTGATCTCCCACTCACTGGCAGTGGAACTGTTCCACAATATCTGTCTGAATGATACATTCAGCAGGGCTTTGAGGTAAACTGTGTTTAATCTGTGTGATCATGTAAAGTTCGACTTTTCTCCTAGCATAACATGTTTTGTGTGAGATATAGCTGGCAGGATAAACAAAATATCGTGTCCTTAATCAGAAAAAACACAGGTCAGAGATATATTAATCATTACCGCAAAATCAATTACATTTTGATCATATTCATTCAAGTATTACTGTTAAAACTGCTTCTTTTTGCTTCAAATTATCAAAACATAATTCAGATTCTCTATGCAACAAACAAATGTCTTCATCATTACCTAACTTCTGATAATCTGCTCCTGATCATCATGTTTTCTTGTTCATCTTGTACTGACGGTGAAGGAAAAATAGTGCATGATCCATTATGTTAGAAAAGTGGATCTCTGCACAAAACATACCGCAGAAAATGATGCAGCACTCCATAAAGCATTTCATGGTTACATACTCACCACTGTCTTCTTTTCGCACATTTGTTGCAAGCACAGAGCACTTTGCTCCAAAATAAGCAAATTATTGTTAATGCGCAAGTAATGTTCTATCTTGGCTTTATTTCTTTGATTTCACACAAACATGCAGCATTTGATATTTGAGAAGGTTGGAGAGAAGAAAGCAGGCATCTAAAAACAGAAAAAGGAAATCTCAAGCACCTTGAGGTTCCGTGGGATTTTGCGAAAGCCAGGCATAGTAAACACGCTCCATACTCCATACAAGCCTGTGAGCAGAGCGCCTAGGCCGGCCGACACAACGGGATGGGGTCTTTTGGTAGAAAGGAATCTTCCATGGTCTTGCAGAATCACCTCAATGGAGTCCTCCATTGAAAACTGTCCAATATGGCTGAAAATAATGAGGGGAGATATTACTGCAGCATGTAAAAAAATGTAACTGTTCTGGAAGGACGTATCTCTGAAGAACTCTCTAATATTCTCTAGCCCAACATATGCTTGTACAGATGATTTTTTACAGAAATGTATGACGTAAACATTTTGATAAGGATAATTTATATTTGATGTATTTGATCAAAAGAAATGAATGGTTAGGGGTAAACAATATAAAGTACCCCCGCCTCCAACAAGTCAGGTTGATTGACTGAAGCGAAATGAAGTGGTAACTGACTCTGGCTCAGGCTCCACTTTTTACAGTGGAGCCTCTGTACTGGTTTTAGCCTCTGTACTGGTTTTATTAGATCTTAGTGCTGCATTTGATACCATTGACCATCAGATCCTATTGCAGAGACTGGAATATTTCATTGGCATTAAAGGAACCGCTCTAAGCTGGTTTATGTCCTATTTATCAGATCGATTTCAGTTTGTACATGTTAACGATGAGTCCTCCATGCACGCCAAAGTTACTCATGGAGTTCCTCAAGGATCTGTCCTTGGACCAATCCTCTTCACTTTATATATGCTTCCTTTAGGCAATATTATCAGGAAACATTCCATAAGCTTTCATTGTTATGCAGATGATACTCAGTTATATCTATCGATCAAGCCAGATGAAACTCATCAGTTAG
>NC_060170.1:19323003-19382307 GCF_021292245.1 Micropterus dolomieu | reverse complement strand
CTTTCACTCTCTTTCTCTCTCTCTCTCTCTCTCACCCCAACCGGTCGAGGCAGATGGCCGCCCACCCTGAGCCATGGTTCTGCTCGAGGTTTCTGCCTCTTAAAAGGAAGTTTTCCTTGCCTCTGTCGCCTAGTGCTTGCTCTTGGTGGGAACTGTTGGGCTTCTGTAAATATCATCACAGAGTATGGTCTAGACCTGCTCTTTTATGAAAAGCGCTGTGAGATAACTGTTGTTGTGATTTGGCGCTATATAAATAAAATTGAATTGAATTGAATTGAAAATTGAATTGAATAAATAAACTTCAACTGTGTCACTTCTCTGTAATGAAACTATGTAATGAAAACAGTGTGTCTACATGACCTCAAACCTTTGTTTTAGTTCTACAATTTTGTGTTACTTATTGGCCAATATTGGTAATTACATAACACCAGGCCATTTTATGGTCAGGTTCTGAAATGTTCTCAGGATGCAGGAGTTAGACTGTAATGTTGTGTAAAGAAACAAGTCACCATCTAGGTTTGAAGAATATCTTTCCTAATGTCTGATGCTTTTATGAAAAATGTATTATTGGTGTATTCTTTAAGGTCTTCAAAGAATCCAGTCTGTAAGTAATTTCACTTTTGTTATCTACATATCTCAAATTGTTGAATTTCATTTAGGAAAAAGTGTGTCATTGACATGGGGTATGGTTACTCAGGATAAAAATACCCCAAAGTTATCCTTTTGTAAACAGATATAGCTCACTTCAGTATCACCTATCAGTAGGCTTATGTAGCTACAGCTGTTGGATTTTTGCCAATATTTCTTTGGTAATCATTATAAGGCAACCTGTGAGAACTGCCAAGAAGAAATATCCCCAGCGCACCTTTTCCAACAGCAGATGGTGCCACAGTGGCCTTTTCCCATGCAGAAACCTCTAGAAAAGTTTTGTTTACTTCGTTTATGCTTAATGAAACTGTATCTGAACACCAGCTCTGCTCATCAACCGACCAAAAGATTTTTCACGCGGCCTTGACAAGAGGAGCGCCACCACCAAAAATGACCCCAAAGCAGCATTCAAACACGATCAAAGACAATTTTGGAGTTCTGATTCAGGACCAAATCGGTGCAAAGAGATTTAAAAGTTAACGAACTAATGGGTAGTTAACCTACATATGCATAATATACACACTACAGCGTGCGGCTTTGGTACGGTTGTTAAATTCTAGCACAAAATATAATCTGTAGAGACAGACATGTTTTCGCAGCCTACCTGACCCGCCCCTTCGTCTGCTGCGCGCTCGGCAGACTGCACACACAGATCCTCCAGTCAAAGGGCAGTCAGTCAGCACCATACCCCGCCCTATAGCTGCATACACGCCTATCAAATGTCTGCTCACTGGCTGATGTTCACGCTTATATAATGCCTCTTGTGCCAGACTGTGGTGGTTCTCAGCGCATGCAGGAATATTATAAGCAATGTCGGTTTCAGGTGTGGGCTTGGATGAGTAATAGGAGATTTAAGGCCAGTTATTAAGAGGCATGTACTCACAAGAAACTGCTCAGAATAAGTGCAGACATGAGCGTACTGATCCTCACTTCCCTATGACAAGCGTTTCTCATTTGCACCTCTCAAATTAATATATTGTTATAAAATCCGCCTAAGAGAGCGTCCGTGTGATTACAATTGCAAAGATGGCCTTTTTCCCCCACTTCCGCCGCGGCCTCATCCTGCACTTGCTCCCAATGAAAGGCCCCAAAATAATAATATTCATCACCACTCAGGCCTCTCTTATTTGCTCAGTCGCTTTTTCTCTGAAGCGGAGCTGGCTGCATGGGCGGGGGACGACCAGCAAGACCGAGCGAGAGTGACGCAAAAGGAGAGGCCATTATATTTGCTTCCTGAAAAAAAAAGAAGATTATGCTGCCCAGCTGGGAGTTTATTATAGGCTGGCTACTAACAGACACTTATTACTGAGGCTGACATGGACCTGTATGGGAAGGTAAGATGCAAGACTTTACCATAGAAAGGGGGCACGTTAAACCGTCATAAAGCCATAATGTAGGCTATATCCTACTGAGCAATGAGAGGTTGGACAAAGGTTTGCAGTTTTATTCTTGTAGTATTGCTCTTGCATGATGGGGAGTGACACGTCTGCTGCTTATAAAAAAACTATAACGTTTTTCACTTGCACAGTAAATCATACAGCTGTAGGCAGGTGGGACGCGCTGCATGCTGAGTAATGTAGTGAATCTCAACAGTTTGATGCCGTCTTTCCGAGGCTGTTCCGATACCGCGCAAAGACTACAACCCCCATCTTCATGACAGCCCCCCCAGCCCCTCCGCGCCGCCGGTGACGTCAGAGACGCGCACGAAACGCACTTTCCTCTGCTCGCGCTCATCTCACGCGAGCCAGCCTCGTCATCGCAGGGGCGCGTGCCACATCCGAAGCGGAGGGGACAGCTCCCAGGTGCTGAAATTGGTCGGCGCTCCAAAGAGAAAAGAGAGACACAGAAAGGGGGGAAGAAAATCAACGCCTGCATTAGACACAAATATAAAACACCGTATTCTGCAAAACAGGGGCAGATACAGATAGAGCCGAGGCCTTCAAAACAGGTTTGTTCGCACAATGTCCTAAACGCGTTTTGGTGCTTTCATCTATTAATAGTTATATGGGAGAACAGGATTAATAGATAAAAATGACCTCCTGCCCAGAATTGCTTGTCTAACATTAGCTGGCATGCAGCTCCCTGCTCAACTGCATCGCGTAATTTCACATTAGATCGACTGGTTTTATCGTGGTGTGAGTAAATGCCAGCATTGCACTGATGTTGTGAAAGCGGTGTCCTTGCAAATACTGCCTCAGTGGTGATTTTTTTTTTTTTTTCATTCACGGAAGCGAACAGAAACCCGGTGCAGGGTGTGCAGGATCGAGATCCGGCATCTTTTTTTAATAACTGGATAGGCTGCAAGGAGCGCTTGGCTGTCCGTGTTTGGCTATATAGTGGCTTTGTTAAACATTCACCTTGGAGCAGAGATGACGGTGCTCTTGTCATCTTGCTGGTAGCAGTTGTGTCCTCTTAGGTCGTTGACTGCTGACAGCTTCCACGGAAGTCAGTGTAGGTGCGTTGTTAAGGTGAAAGATTCATCTTATAGCCTACAAAGGGTAGCAGTTTTAGTTAGGAAGAAGACTGAATGTCTGGTGAAATGTGATTGTCTTTGTAGTGGGAACCCATCACACACTTTGAACTGTTAATAGTAACATTTAAATTGGATGTAAATTTGGTGTACCACGGACACCACCACAATTGAAACAACAGAGTTGAGTTTGACATGTTTTGTTCTAATACAAAGGAAGTCCACTTTGAAAATTAAAAACAGTATTTTGCCCAGTACCTAAACAAAAGTACTGAATCTGAATAGTATTCATGAGCTAAACATTGCTCTTTAAGTAATAACGGTAATAACATCAGTAATAATAATCCTTTAGTTTCATTAAAGATAATCATTTTGGAAGAAAAGTGGCTTTAGAGAAGACAAACTCAGCTCTTTAAAATCCTGGTTATCTAATACTCATCAATACAACAGCTTGCTGTGTTGGTCATGCTGGTTTGCCTGACACGGCCTTCTGTCACTGCTGATCTGTGGCCTGTACAACAAGCTTATACTGAACTGTGCTAACATCTAGCTCTTTCTCTCTCTTTTTACTTCCCATGCTGTGCACACATGAACCAGAAGTTGTTTTGTAAAATAGTCGTGATTCAAGTGAAAAAATCACCCACCTAATCACATCTTCACATCTTCTGTGCGTCAAAGCTACGTGAAAGCGTCACAGTAGCTCAAGGTGAAGCTCTTAATGCCATCTTTTCAGCGTCTCTTTCTCTTTTTTTGCAGATGGCTGCCACTCAGGATGTGAAAGGGAAGGGAGAGGGAGGGGACCAAAACTTTGACTACATGTTCAAGCTGCTGATCATTGGCAACAGCAGCGTGGGCAAAACATCTTTCCTGTTCCGCTACGCTGATGACGCCTTCACTTCGGCCTTCGTCAGCACAGTAGGCATCGACTTCAAAGTGAAGACTGTGTACAAGAATGACAAGAGGATCAAACTTCAGATCTGGGTATGAAATATTAACATCAGAGCATTAAACATTTAGAAGTGAGACACAAAACAACTTTTATTCCTGACCAAACCAGATGAAATGAGTGGAATGTAGCTATCAAAGATATGTTATTTCAGCTGCACTCTTTGGCTGGTCAACACCAGACGATAACTCACTTATTTACTGTAGAGTCATGAAGAGCCTTTTTTCCCCACATGTCCTTCTATTTAGAAAGCCAAACTCTAAAGCATTTATGATTTGTAATCTAATGATGGTGATTTACAGAAGAAAGGAAAGCAGCAACACACAACAAGCCACAGATACATTTTCCTTTCATGTCACAGTTTCTTCTGCCATGCAACACCATGCACACGCTTCCATTTAATTCAGTTAAATCGGGCACATTTGTGTGTTGAAACACAGTGCAGTCCTCCAAGGTCTCCTGGAGGACTACCTCAGCTCTGAGAGGGAAGGGGCTCTTCAGAGATGCCCTGCCCCCTTTGTTTCTCTTGTTCTCGTGTTTCCCGTCTTTGCGTGCAGGGTATCTGTGCAAGGCTGTCAATCCATGCGCAGAGCCCACTTTTTCCTGACCTCTGCCCATAGCTCTCTCTGCTGATCAATACATTTCGAGCACTGTGACAGGTTGCAACTTGATGGCTCTATGGTTGCCCACACAATCAAGTCCCGCACAGGGGGGATCACCTATGCATCAGTTTAATTTCAGACAGGATTTTGGCCCTGAGGACAGACCATGCTTGCTTGGTATGCTTGGACACACTTTGCTTTCCATCTCTTGTTACAGAAAGGCATTATGTTAGATATACTTCAGTCAAAGTATAGAGCTTATAGGCCTATTTGGAGCTAACCCTACTTCTTTCACCATTTCAACTTTGTAGGTGTATAAACAATAACAATATCATCACAACCATACATCCATCATCCTGAAGCCAATCCCAGCTGACATCTGGCAAAAGATGGGGTACACCCTGGTCAGGTTGCCAGTCCATTGCAGGAACTACACATAGACAAACAACTACTCACGCCTAAGGACAAGGGTCACCAATTAACCTAGTCTGCATGTCTTTGGGATGGTGGGAGGAAGCCGGAGCACCCGGAGAGAACCCACGCAGACATGGGGAGAACATGCAAACTCCACACAGAAAGGCCGGGGCAACCAGGGTTTGAACCCGCAACCTTCTTGCTGTGAGGCACCACTGCACCACTGTGCCGCCCATCATCGCAACCAACCTTTTAAAAAATCAATTTAGTGAAAAAGGACCAGTTCACTAACAAAAAGTGATGTTTTTCACCATCCTAACTAAGCTATTTTAAAAAAGTAGTGCTTGAATTTCAGCATCTCACTTCACAAAAAAATCCAAACTTCAGTTCTTTGTTCCTTAGTCCTAAAAACATGTGGCACATCAGCTGTGTGCTTTATTAATTGACGGAAGCTTCAGTAAAGGCTGTGTTGTGTGTTCTTGGTTTCACATTACACTATGTAAGTATGGAGACAGATGGAAGTCTCAACATTACTGACAGGAGACTAGTAAGTGTTAGTTTGGCACAAAGCGGGGAAGAACATAGAAGCAACACCTTCCTTAGAAAGTGTGGGAAACCGAAGAACGTCTGAGGCTGTTTAATTAGGAGTTCATCTGAGCTGTTGAAGCAGATTGTCTCGCAATGCCTCTGAGATAGTGAGGGGATAGATATGTAATCTATTTCTTTCACTTTCTTTCCTCTCTCTCTCTCTCTCTCTCATTCACTCTCTCTCTCTCTCTATGTCTTTATTTCTGCGCCAAATTTCCTTCATGGGTTTTGCTCTCTCTTGTCATAATAGTTTTCTTTTGCAGCAATTAGCCATCCCCAGCCATTGGTGTTTGCTAATCACATAAAAAGACAGAAGACGCCCTCCAGCAGGATGTGAAATCTGGATTTGAACAGTCAAACGACTGGCTAATTGAGATAATGTGTTTTCATTGTTAGCAAAGGCAAGCATATTCAGACAGAAAAAGGATTGCCCTTTGCATCCCCGTAATTGGTCTGTCTTTTTTAATCGGCCTCAGAGAGAGCAGAGACTTACAGTAAGTGGCTGTTTACGTTGATGGCTATTGGCTGCTGTCATTGTGGTAGTCAGCATTAATCTGCTGAGAGATAAAAGCATAAAAATGTATCATAGACGTGTCCCTGTTGTTATATTAGACCCGATGAAGCGCTGAGCGTGAACCTGGTGAAGAGCTGAAACTTACTTTACTGAACGAAGAAGAGCTTGGGCGAGTGTCAACCTCCGCTCACCATCTCTCCACTTGAAGTAGTCAGCGTCTTGGATTGATTTCTGGTGAGCTGCAAACTACAAGCGAAGCTTTTCAAGAAGCTCCAATTCGCAGGACTCAGCTATCCCCCCCCCCCCCGCCCGTCCTGTTCTGTCTTTTTTAACTGAGAACAAGCGAACAGGCTGACTAAAATAGCCTGGGAATGCAAAGGTCATTGTCAAGCACACGGACAAGGATCGATAGGCAACTGAAATGACTGAGGTTAAAACAACATTCAAATGACTACTGTATTATGTATTATGTGCTTCAGTGAAACATATTTATCATCCTCTTTTTTGTTATTTAGCACAAAAGATGCTATTTATACAACACACACTAGTCGCTGACATTAAAAATGCACACATTCACATTCACATTTTCTGGTGTTATTGTAAACTGACAAAAGGTCCTAGCTGTGGTGTGTGTGGAGGCTCGGCAGGCTGTGAGCTCTCTCTCTCTCTCTCTCTCTCTCTCCGTGGAGTGAAGGTCAGAGCTGTCCTCTGGCTATAACAGGCACACTGTTGCAGCCATGTGCGGACTGATAGAGAGCAAAACCACAGTGGCAAATACAATCCAGCACTGCCTGTCGGGCTTCTGTTTAACATGAGCCAAGTAGAGCAGCCAGAAGTCTTCCATCATCATTCACAGGAGCCTGCAAACACACTTGTTGTGGGCGGAACAACATTGCAGTAAACATACAGTATAAACAGGAGGGACATCATTGGGACTTATGATTATATAACTCATAAAACAACAAATCTGTGAACAATTATTGGGAGGAAAACTACTTTTAGGAAAGAGATCAAACAAAACTATTCCTGAACTCACATTTCTCTTCCTTCCTTGTGGACACACTCGCTGTAGAAAAGCTTCATCTGTCTGTATTGGGGACCCATTAGCATTTTCATTGACATCTTGTAGCAAAGGCTGCAGCGGGCGCTTGTTTCCAGGGTAATCTGTGCACAATATACTACTCCTCGAATGCTGTGTAATCACTCGCTTGCTTTGCCTTTGAGCAATGTGTTCAGCCTTATCATGAGCAGCAAGCAGTTTCTCAATGTTTAAACTGTTTAACCTTCAATTTTTTTCTTCTTCTTCTAGGAAATGCACACCATAAGCTGAGCTCTGAATACTGCACCACTCAGTGTTTAATACAGCTGAGCGGTTATCATATTGAGAGGAAAGAGTCAATCACATCAGCCCAAACTGAATCGCTGCGTTTGGAATCCCGTCAGTGCAAAGCCAGGGAGGCAGTTAGCATAATGATTGTTTCCACATTGTGAACACATCAAGCGAAAGCCATAAGTAAATGTAGATGTAGGAATTTAGATAGCATCCAAAATTATGCCCTGATTTGAATGAAATAATCTCTTAGTGTGTATAAATAGCTGCAGATTAATAATGTGCACGTCTGCTCATTTGCCATTATGGACGTAAATGTGCTGTGAAGGGTAACGTCAATGTTGCTGAGCTTGACAGTGTGTATAACAGTTAGCCGGCTAACAGCAATGCTAAATCATGTTGTCTGTGTGTAGGACACAGCAGGCCAGGAGCGCTACAGGACCATCACCACTGCCTACTACCGTGGGGCCATGGGCTTCATCCTAATGTACGACATCACCAACGAGGAGTCCTTCGGCGCTGTGCAGGACTGGTGAGTGGTTCTGGGCTTTTTGGAGTCGGTCTGTTTTTGACTATTTTTGTAGCTGTATGTCACATCTCATCCTATTTCTTCCTGTGGATTATATTGTATTGTTATAAGCATCAGATCAAAGTCCATATCTCTTGCTGTAGTATTTGACAGCCTTGTTATGTAGCGTGTATTTGTGCAGCTCTGTCAGGCTCGGAGATCTATGGGAAACTTGTCAAGGTCATGGCTCTCGTCCATTCATGAGTCACACAAGCGTCTGCAGGCTGAACAGTCAGAGCCAAAGCCCAAATGTCAGTGGGTTTTATGTCATGTCATGTCTAAAACAGGACTTGGAAGGCGACGTTCAATTGGCTGCAGAAACCAGGTTTCTGGGTTAGGATTCTTGCCCGTTCTCATCAGCATAAACAGTGTAGCACAACAGCCAGGAAGCTTTGCTGAAACAGAGGGATTTCAGCTCTGTCATTAGAGTTGACGCGTGTTTTCGATTTACCTTTTACTGATCTTTCTCCTCACACCCCAACTCCACAGGTGTTGCAGTGAGAAACTGTCATCTTCCATTTTATTTACACCCTGCTGTCCTACAGCTAGCTCTCTCTGCCAGCCCAAAGAGATTAGGGCAGCACAGAATGAACATTTCTGAGAGGGAAGATTTCTGAATCATCACGGCAATATTCTCATCAAGATCAAGTTACAGGATCAGCTGCAAGGAAATGATGATATGACTCACGTGTACTTGACTCATAGATGGTGGTATTTTTGCAGTGAACAATTCACCTGCATGCCACGTGGCTTTCACCGATTGTAGGACTATGACAATCACTATTAAGGCCAGTGTCTACTTGGCTCCCATCACTTAGCTAGCAGCACTTGACAGCTGCTTTGGATAGCTCCCGTCATAGCTGAAGCAGCTGTGTGAGAGCCGGGTGTTCTTTAATTCCGGATGAAACGTTTAAAACAACATACAACTGGGAAGCTGCATGCATGAGTTGTTAAAATGCTCCACAGCACAGCCTGATTTGTAGTGAAGTAAGTTTCCTGTCATTACGCTCCAGAAAAACAAGGCTTTCTTGTAAAGAGAGGTCAGAGCCAGACAAACCTATTATTCTTTTAAAGCCTGTCTGACACTTTGATGAAATACTGCAGCACTGTCTGGGATGGGTATCTTAATTTAATGGAGCCAAGTGTGGCAGCGACAATCCTGCAGACTTACCTGTGAGCTTACATACCAGACACAAATCAGTCATAAGTGTATACAAGGGAAGAGGCTATTTTCTTACACTTCATGTAACCACAATCCATTTTTTAATACCACTTTCTCTTTCCCTTGTTCCTTGTGACAAGGTTGGGGGGGGGGGGGTTGCCATGGCAACGGTTCCTTCCTCGACTGTGGCTGACTTAAGCTTGTGACGTGCTCATTTCCTGCATGTGACAAAGACGAAACTGGGAAATATTGTAGCGCTAACATAAAATGTAGCATTTGTATGTAGGACTCATCATGCAAATGATTTACACAATACATAAACAAATTTCTCTCAAAGCACCTTCCATCTTCCTTCATCTGTCCTCTCCCTCCCAGAGGCCAATTTTTCAGAAATCACAGGGGAATACAGTATCTTTACAGCCTGCATATGTAGCTATGTCAGTGAACATTATCCACAGTTCAAAATAACCTGCATCTGAACCGCTATAACAAGTCAGAACTGGACAGAGAAAGGAGGAGTGCCAACATCATGCTGCTCTCTCACTCTGTCTGTCTTTGAGTCGTTGTTTCTTCCTTTCTTTCTTACTGGCTCTCTCTCTCTACTGTTTTCAGCCTGTGGTGTGTTAGCTGCCCTACTTTTAGTCACACTGCAACACCACAGGAGATATTTGTTCCCTTAATTCCTTCTGAAAATGTGTTTGGAGGTTAGAGCAGTACAATTATAAGTACATGCAATATATATTGTACAGGCAATGCCTCATTTTCAGTCTGCCTTGAGTGTTATGACCACAATGACCCAACACAAGCTAGCTTAATTGATGGTTTAAAGGCTAAAGACACAGAGCTCAAATAACGAACGTGGATATGCACCCGTCTTGTCAGTGACCATAAGTAATACCTTGTGTGGCTACAATACCTAGCAGGCTGTTAGTTTACCAATCAGATGTTAGCAGGAGCCAGTGAACAAAATCGGAATATTTAAACCACCGCCAAGCTGTGGCTAGTAAGCTATTTGCACCACAGATATTACTGTAATACTGTCATCACAATACAGTTTGAGGCCATAGCCTAGTTATAATTTGAACTACAGAAACCTGTATTTTATATACAGTACTGTACTGCATTACTGTTTAGTGTGTTTGAATTATACACAGTACAGCAATAGTATTTGTAAAGTAATTTGAAAAGTGAAACAACTGTACTGTGTTTTGAAACAGTCAATTGCAAAGCTGTCCATTTCATTCCTTTATGTTCATGTAATAAATATAAAAATGGCAATTAGATGGTAATATGCATGAGAAATAATGAAAAACAGAAATTTCACTTATTTAAATCATCCGCTTATAGTGATCAATTTGACCCGGACAGATGTGATCACTACAAGAGATTTCCACTGTAGCTAGAAAATAGCTAATTACATCATACTACATCGAATCTAAAGAGCAGCCTTTGACCCACTTTCCCACTGCTGCCGTCAGTGACTCAAATATTACATGATGCCAGACACAAGGTGATCCAATGACTGTTCATGACTGGCCCAAATGGTGAACAAACTTTACATTGTGTACTTAGCTCTGCCAACTTTAATGTTAACTTCTTAAGGATCTTGTCCAATGCAAAGTGCCACAAACATGATCCTGGGAAGTTTTTATAAAATGCAGCAACAGCATTTATTTGACTGTGATGTTTTTTTTTGTGGGGGGGTGGGTGGGTGTATTTGTTTCTGATTACGTGCAGGTCAACCCAGATAAAAACCTACTCGTGGGATAATGCTCAGGTGGTGCTGGCTGGAAATAAGTGTGATATGGAAGAGGAAAGAGTGGTCTCAGTGGATAGTGGCAGACTGCTGGCAGAGCAGTTGGGTAAGTCTTGGAGCAACATTCACCCCTCTGTGCCTATTTCTCTCAAATATTGTTCACAAATCTGTCAAAATCTGTGTTAGTGAGCACTTCTCCTTTGCCGAGATAATCCATCCACCTCACATGTGTGGCATATCAAGATGCTGATCAGACAGCATGGGTCTTGCACAGGCGTGTCTTAGGCTGGCCACAATAAAAGGCCACTCAGAGTTACATTTACCATTACAGATTTTAACTATCACTCCTGAGTATACTGCCTCCTTGGCTGCGGTCTAAGAGCATTTTAAGTAGGTCTATATAGTAGCTCATGTAGGTTGGCCACAATAAAAGGCCAATATTTGAGAGAATAAAAACAAAAGTGTTAAAATTTTGTTTCAGTGTAAATGGGATAATGAAGCAGCTGTGGCTCAGGAGGTAGAGGGGGTCATCCACTAGTCACAGGGTTGGCCGGTCAATCCCACCTCCTCCTGTCCAAATGTAGATGTGCCCTTGGGCAAGACACTGAATCCCAAATTCCTCCCGATGGTCAGCCAGCACCCTGTGTCGTAGCTCGCTGCCATCGACGTGTGTGTGTGTGATTGTAAATCACGCTTTAGATAGCGCTTTATAAATGTAGCCATTTTAACCATTTTCAAGCTTCAGCAGCAACAAGATCATTCAATCATAAATATTTATCGTATGATCCTTGTCTTTGTCAGTCCTGTCACTTCATGTTCTTGCGTTACTTGCTTTTCCTCTTTCAAAGGTTTTGAATTCTTTGAGACCAGTGCCAAGGACAACATCAACGTGAAGCAGACCTTTGAACGTCTGGTTGACCTAATTTGCGACAAGATGTCCGAGAGCTTGGACACTGATCCGGCCGTCACCACAGGAGCTCCTACTGCCAAACTCACAGACAGCGCTCCGCCGCTCCAGCAGCCTGGATGCAACTGTTAGTGACTGATGCCAGGAAGCAAAGGGAGGGCAGCACAGGTCCCGTAAGGTGGTAGAGTGTGCAGAGTTTTGTTCTCCCTCAGCATTATCACTCCTGCTAGTGCTGCTTTCTCTGGACTACAGTTCATACCCTGTTTAGTAGTAGAATTACAAAATCCTGTCGTATTATCTCTCAACTTTTATCACCTTATATCAAGAGCAAATAACCAGACAAACAGACATGGCTATTGTAAAATGTGTAACGTTACGGGATATCTAGAATAAAGAGACACCATATTCACATTCTTCAGCTAGTTAGTATGGTGATAAACCAAGTATGTTTGATAAGGCTGGAAATAGTCTATAGTCATGATGTACAGTTAATCCTTAAGACCTTTTAAAATCTTTAAGACCTAGAATAATTAGAAAATGAGGGATAGAGTCAGTGAGTGCTTTAATGATTTTTATTTTTTAATTTTTGTACTATATGTATTTTCCTTTTATAGGATTATTTTGTCTTCTGAAGCTGCCAAATCTATGATTTAGTGCACGATAGGATGTAGCGGCTTTCTTTTGTGTAACAAGTGTGTGGCTGTTGTGTGACTGTACAGGAAGTGAGTGTGGGTTTGCACGAGTGTGAGTTTTATGTCGGAGTCACAAATGAGTTCAACTTTGCCATCTAAAAATCATCTACCTTGGATAAAAAAAGTGGCCTTTTAGCATCTCCAACACGGCCTCTGTAAGTTCCTCTGTCATGCTTACTTTTGGAATTAATCCAGTATGTATAATGTTGATGTGAGTACTATTCCACATTTTCCTGTCTGTAGATGTGTGATTTCTCTGATAAGTATATCTGTAAATCTTAAAAGCAACTACTTCTATGTGCTTAGTCTCTAAGATGACCCTTTATAGTTTGATGCGATGAGCATGCTGCCAAAAAGTCAATCATATGTACTGTTTTATCTGAAGATAGAGCCTAACCATCCTCAGCTCCATATGATAGCAACAATCCAGCAATTTATTAAATAAAATCACACACTGAAAAGGCACAGTACAGTGTTTGATATACAACAACTGATCAGCTCTGGCATGGAAAGAACAGCCATATATAAAAAAAATAAATAAATGTATTGTTTAACTTTTAAGTCAGCATGCTAAAATTGTTTGTGTTATGAAAATGAATTCTCTCCTGAAAGACATACAGTAGTTTAAAATGGGAAGCTTCCCTTAGCAGGCATACACGGGACTGTAGTGGTTTTAATCATGATACTATATGGAGTTAAGTCTATATAGGATAAAGCTTGTAGCTTATTTTAATATCCAGAAAACCTTTCTGTTCTGAAAAAACATTTGTGCCAAAACACAGCAATTCCTTTAGCATTGTCAGTTGTTTGTCGCATAGTTGAACAAAAGCTCCAAAAAATTGCATGAAGTCAGTCCTGACTTATCTATGTCGATTTATATAGTACGATAGTGTATATAATACTCTGTGTTACAGATTTAGGAGCATTGTCATAGCACTTGCTGTGAGATGCAATGGGCCAATAAGTGCAATATTTTATGAATGAAACCATGTACATAGTTTCTCCTGTCCTCGAGTACAACGACTCTATCTGCAGTATGTGAGTGACAGTTTGGTCAGAATGGCTCTGAAACTGATGTACAATCTCTAAAAGAGGAGTGTGTGCTTTGTTCAGTAACTGCAGCCACTGAATGTGTGACTCGGTGTGTGTGCAAGTGTGTATGTGTGTGTACCTGCCATATTGAACAGACAAATTACGTACTATAGTGTATTGTTTGTGTATACCTTTTGTACAAATGTATTCACGTACTATAGGTTGTTCCTGCTAACTGTTGGGTGTTGATTGAACTTGTGTTATCATGTCAAAATGCAGTGTTATTGTGAAAGATAGTCATGGAGATAACTTAGTCCATGCCATACTGTTGTAATTCCAAGATAAGGTATACACATAAACTAGTTGAAAGACCCTGCGCATATGTGTGTACACTGTACACGTGCCTTGCACGTGTGCATCTGTGTATGTGTGTGATATTATAATTTTATGCTAATAGCCATGAAATAAATTATTGTATTGATCTCCAGTCAAGAATCATATAACAGAGGAATAGTTATGTGGCAGTTTGGATGTCCAAACAAATCTCATTTTAGAACAGTATGACTTTACATATAACTGAATATATTTGTTTCTTGGAGTGCAAGCAAAGTAAGAAATATGTTTTTGAGATTATAGGAAATAAATCAAATTCTATCAGTGGGTCTCTGTGTTCACTCTCGCTCTCTGCTGACTATATGGAAGCGTGAATGAGGGATTCGTTGGCTGCTGTCTCAGTGGCTTTGCTCTGTTCTGTTGATGCAGTGCATAAGCCTTTTTTTATTTCTAGGCCATGTACACCACCTAGTGTCAGAGCGCTACGCCTGCACCAAGATCTGAGACTTTGCAGCTGGTGATAAATGAGGAACACTTGACATTATGCTGTATTTACTTACATTTTTGGTGGTCAAATGTTGTAGCGGAAAAGTACATATTGAAAGTAACTTACTATACTGAAACATCCTTTTTGGTCTGCATTTTACTCCATAACTTACTGCTTCACTACTACTCTACTCCATTTCAGAGGCAAATATTGGACTACATTTAACTGCTAGCGTCTGTTACTTAGACTACCCAACAGTACATGTAAAATAGTTACAATTAAATTATAATTAATTAAATCTGCCTCAACAGCTACATTTAAATGCTACTTACATGTTTATGCACTAGTGATAATAATGTTAACATTCAATAATATATGGTGAAATGTAACTAAATCCAGTTACTCAAGAATTGAAAGTTATACTGCTTTTTCTTTCTACTTCCCTTAATATCCAGACTGACATTGTACTTTTTACTCCACTACCTTTATCTGAAGTTTTTGATTTTACAAACAAAATGTTTTAAATCATTTTATGGATTATTGATTGTTGTAGATAAAACTACCAAACAGTCCAAAACTATGTTAACAGTAGCTTCACCTCCACCAGCGACAACATGGAAATACTGTATGATTCCTTAATGTCTTTATTGCACCTTCTAGGAAATCCACTTTTTCTTCTAAAAAGTATGAATCTTTGTAAGATGTAGAGAAAGCAGAAAAACTACAGACCTAACCCACTAGTTTAGGTGTGAGATTCATCTCACACCCAAAGCAGTCGGCGGGGAATTGGTGAAATGCCAAATATAGAGTACATGCAGGATATTTGAAATTAGCCATACCACACTTGACAGTATATGATCCTTTAAAACAATGACAAGAAACCAGTGAGTAGGCAGAATCAACCCATGCTTTTATTTAATCCATTGCATATAAAAACTTTTTTTTAATTATTTTTATTATTATTTTTTACATAAAGTTGTATGATCTACAGTGCTATCCAATAGACTGCAATTAACAAGGAATCCATTAAAATAACATTTTTAATTGTCTTGTGAAACTTCCAGACAAGTTGGCATTCTAAAGACATAACCCAAAAAATAATTGTCCAGAAGACCTTTTTTTAAGTTACAGTTTGTGTTTTCCTTTCACACCATAAAAAATAGAACACATAATGAGAAAAGAACCCACTGTTTCCATTGGTCCAGGGCTGTTTAGAATCTACAGTATGTGTGTCAAAATAAGAGTCCCTGTTTCGGTACAATGATGCACCCCACTCCCACCCAAGCCCCTCTTCACTACAGAAATATACTAAACCCTTCTCCTGTCCAGGCAGAAAAATGTCAGTGGTTTTGGATATTGCAAGTAATGTGAGTCAAAGTGTGGGCCGAGCATAGATAAGCAACACACTGTCAGTGTTTCAGCCATAATTAATGCAGCAGTGGCTGAACATGCAGATGTGTCTCAAAGCCTCTGTGCTTCGTAGGCCATGGACAAGCAGCAACTACACACTCCCGTTGCACCCTGTTCAGTGTTTGTAGCTGGGATACGACCACATGGATGTAGACGACACTGCAGTAACTGTACAGACGGAGCAAAGTCACTCCCGCGTAGTTTACATCCAACCGGCTGTGTCACATCTTTGAGTGTAGAGGCAGGGAGTAAGGAAGGTGCGAGCTGTTCAGACCAGGTCTACAGCAAATGCGACTCTTGGACATCCGGCTATAGGCCACACATCACTCAAGTAGTAAATCTGTGACTTGTAGTTGACCCGAATCTCCGTAAGTGTCTGCACTGACAGCAGATTTTCCAATTTGTGTTTGGCTGTGATAGTAAAAAGGCAACATTTGCAAATTTACAACAGGAGATCAGGCCAACCCAAGCCAAAAGATTCACCAATGCAGCAAAAGAGAACAAGAAATTAAAATAGGAAAGAAAAAGGCTAAAGTAAATGACATGCGTTGAATTTAAGGCACAGCCCATGGGCCAAGGAACAGTTTCTTTTTTAAAAAACAATTTGGCTTTCCCCCTCTCTTCACTGAGCTAGTTCTCAGATAAGCAACATGTCGATGGATCATTTTTTACACTGAAGCTCATGTGTAATAAACATTCTCTCAACAAGAGGTACGTAATACAGCCACACCATCACCAAAAGGGATGATAAGAATCAACCATTTACAACAAACGGCATTATGATAGTAATAACATTAATAATTATATATTATATACAGCACAATAAATATATGTTTGTAAACAGCGATAAAACCAGAAAATTTTATTACAGGTAAGGGCATTGGGTGAGGATGGGAAAAAAAAGAGAGAAAGAAAATCTTGGCACAAAATGAAAGATTAAATAAAAAGTTTTGAAATGACACATAATTAAAACAAGCACTCTTAGAAAAAAGCAGTGTGCAGTATTTCAAGTGTGTTTTTTTTTCTTTCTTTTTAAACATTTGTTGATTTTCTATATTTTATGTACACAGAGAAAAAAAAAAAGTATATTTGGGTACTGCAACTGGCAAGCCTGTACTGTGGTCTATGCTACAGTGAAATATTTACTGTACCACCTTTATATTGCAAAAATGACTCAACAAACAGAAAAATATAACAATAAATAATAGCATCAGGTGTGAAGTGAAAAATGATGAAGAGACTCTTGGCGAGGTGTAAGACAGCACTGTTCAAGCCTAAGTATTCATGACTGACTGTTTTGGCAAGTTCAAACATATTAAAAATATTGAAGTGGTGACATATGAATCTGTCAGTGCATTGAAGTATCCACGTAGAGGATGATCTCGTTTGATGACTACGCAAAAGGAGCTGAGCTGATTGTCTTGTCGAAAACAAAGACAGCAACTGGGTTTGATGTTGCAATGGCAAAATTAACATAAAAATAAAGTGGCTGGAAACAAGCAGGTATGCAGCTATTGATGATGATGTGTATTCTGAACAACATGTGCAAGAAAAATTTATACGAGGACAATAAAAGCTTTCACAACACTGGCATAAAATCACCCCAGTAGTTTTTAACACCTTTGCTGTTTCTGTCTACTTGGAGCACTAATCAAGCTTCTAAAAAAAGGTGCTTTTTGTATCAACTACAAAGCATTGCATTGTCTGAGGATGTGTTCAAAAAAACTGCAGGCAACGATAACAAAATTAGAAAGGCTTCATCCACATCCCAGTTTCAATGAGAGTAAAGCATAAGACTTCAGGTTCCTGCTCACCCAAATAATGGTTATTATGAATAAATTCCAAATTTTTATTTACAGGATTAACCAAATACGAGTATAGTGGCATGGGAATTGTAGTATAAATGCTATTGGAGCAAGTGCAAACACTTAAGAACACTCCTAATGTAATCCAGCCTTGAAGATACCCCCTTCAAAACACTGAATATCTGTGACACATTTCTACCCATTGGTTCCCAAAACTTCTCTAATCTTCTTTGCTAACAAAAAAAAGCCTAGGATTGCAAAAGTAACTTCTAGAAAATATCTGAATCTTACATACAGTACGATACAAAAATTAAAGAGGTCTAGGACAGCATCATGGCTGTTTAGATTTGAGCTTTGTATATCAGTCAGGTTTTCAAGGAAGACTTCCATATCTGCAATGTGTCTCGAAAAGTTCCCCAGTGTGCTGCGGCTTTCTTCTCAGCAGGAACGGCAGCTTAAAATGCCTCCTAATTCGCAATGGGGAGGGAATAACCTAACTGAGGGGGAGATTCTCCTTGAACACACCGATAACCGTCTCTGTAGAGTATGGGCACTTGATAAAAAAAACACAGAAACACTGCAAAACTTTCAAGCAAGGCTGAGACAAAGCGTAGGGAAGGAAAATTTGATATTTTGTATCGTGTGAACAGCACTGAGTGGACTATGAGCCGCTCGTCCATGTCCTGAACCTAAACTTGTAAAGGGGAGGTGTAAAAGTGAAATAAAGACACACCACTTCAGTACAAACGGGAATGGAAAGGAGTTTTCCTGAGTGCAAAAAAACTTGAAGAAGTACCAGTGGGCGTGTCTGAACAAAGCTGAAAGAAGGACTGGCCAAGGTGGAGAGCAGCGCACGCTTTGGAACCATAAACATAGATGTATAAAAAACACAGACAGACTCCACAAAACCCAAAAAAATATTCTATAAATAATCATCTGTCATTACTAAGAAGAACAGTTAATCAGGTGCTGTCCATAAACTGCTATGTGTGTGGGGTTTTCTCTTTCTCCTCTTCCTCCTCTGCTACCTCATCCTCCACAGCACATGGTTGTGAGCAGGGTGTCTCCCCCTCTTCCGCTACCTCCTCCTCTTCATCCTCCCCCACCTGTTCGTCCAAAGGAATCTCCGTTGATTCAGAGTCCTGCGTACAGAGTGTTTTAGAGTCAGTACAGCTGTTTTCCTCCTCTTCCTCTTCCTCCTCCTCCTCCTCCTCCTCCTCCTCCTCCTCCTCCTCCTCCTCCTCCTCAGGCTGGCTGCCGCTGTCTTTCTCAGTGTCCGACTCCCCGTCCTCCTCCAGTGTGAGCTCAAATTGGAACTTGTCCCCTCCTGGGGGTCGAGTGCCATCTTCAGACTCGTCCAAGGCAGGAGAGGGGCTTTGGGGGATGGTGCTTTGGTACCACTCCCTGTTGTCTTCCAATGTGTCCAGGATGTCCTGGGCGTCCGGGTGGACCAAGTCAGCCCACGTCTCCCACAAAGGGTGAACGATATAGTCTATGAAACCAACCTACAGGACGCATGAGGGGGGAAATAGGTAATTCAGTGTGTGTCTATTCACAATATGCAAGTCCATGTACAGTACGTTTGTTTGTGTATTACCTGGCTCTTTTCTACCGAGGCGTTGTGTTTGTCACACATGGGGCTGATCTCCATGCCCCTCTCTCTCTCTCGGTCCCCCTGGCTGAAGAACTCCTCCATGATGCGGTCCGTCCATTGGCGGTACAGCTGGAGAGGCTTAGTGGGGTTGCTCAGGTCTGCACAGTGCACCATGTTCTGGAGAACCTGAATATATAATAAAAAAACACGGTGTCCATGCCAGCCGCCTGCTCCATGATGTGGGGTAGGCTGAAGCACAAGGGCTCGCTCACAGCATCATTTACATCAGGGAAATTCCAGGCTGAGGTCATCTCATTTTAATGACATAATTGTGATTAGTGGATTTGCTTGCAGAGGTAAAGTATGTGCTTTGGTTTCAGCATTTGACCAATGGCAAAGCTGAACTTTAGGACAAGGGAGAAAAACATTGCCGAAATGACTATCACATTACTGCTTCACATGACCCGTAGTCGCAAACAAATTTGGTAAGACCATGGAAGTGTTGCAGAATGTTTGAGAGGACCACGGAAAAAAAAATAAAAACACATAACAAGGGCATGGATCTAGATTTTACTGGCCAGCAGATTTATTCTGACCTGTATCCTGTCTGAGTAGTTGTCCAGCAGCAAGACACCAGAGCTGGTCACCTTCTTGGTTTCCACCATAGTTTTCAGATCAGCCAGTAGATTCATGTGCTTGGACATGTCTGTTGCTAGCACCTAGGAATACCCAGAACAAACCGATTGAATGAGTGTATAATGTAGTGCACATATTGCATTCCACTTAAGTTCAGTAGGTATCAACTTTATAGAAGAGATGTAAATCTTTTCACTTACAATGTCAATGACCATCTTTCGCAGTGATTGTCTTTGTTTTTTGGTCAAGTTTTGGAAGATGTCACAGTTCTCCTCTTGCAGAAGCTTGAAACCAACTGCTAGATGGTGGTTCTCCAACACAGACGAGTCATTGTACATCAGCGCTAGCTCTGAATCTGCATGGAGGACACAAATGATCATTTTAGGCTGAGGAAGTGAAATTTTTCAGGTTTTACAACGGTACAGGTGGTTCAAAAGTATATAAGAAAACCAAACTTGAACATTTAAAACATGACATTAACAGAATTTATACATCAAGAAATCTGTTCTGCCCGGGTTATTTTGTAAGGCAATACATACAATGCAACAAGGTACATCTTTTCAACACAATGAGGTCCTAATTACATCTCTAAAAGTTTATATGTGCTTCCGCTACACATGCATCATCCATCCTTTGCTCCGTGAGTAGCAGAAGAAAGCACCAGCATGTTTTCCGCTGAGAGGTTTCCCCACTCTGGGTCATTTCAAGGTCCTCTATCTGTATTTAGATTTCCCATTAAGATGCATTAGTCGTGGCCACAGTGAAGCAGAGCAGCAGGAGGGAGAAAGGGGATCTTGCTCTGTTGCTCTGTGGCTGACAGAAGATCATTCTAGTGACTCCTATCTAGGATGACTCACACTGCCTTTACTGCAGGGATTCCCCATTTAGGCTTATGGGAAGTACAACACATTTTTTGTGTTAAGTGTGTGAGACTGCACAGTGTCTTTTCTGTTCTGAAAAGGTTTTACTAATACCATTATGCAACATGGCTGTTTAAAGTGATACCCAGCAGATATATACTTTTTTTGTTTGTGTTTTGTTTTTTTGTTTGTGTAACACAACTAAATGAACCCTGTTAGTCTGGTTTAAGACTCGGTTCACCCATTTCCACCACTACCCTTGGCTCGTATCTAGTCATGCAGAAGATTTTGCGGATAGCTGCAACATATAGTGGAGGTGAATGGTTTGTGGTGCTCATAAAAAAACAGCCGCATCTATTCCCATAATCAGTGTCCCCATTACTCTGGAAAATGCTCAGACCTCAGCGTCAAGGGTAGGGATGCAGCGATTACCGGTTTTTACTATTAATTGTGCTTTAAAACGTCACAGTTAATTAATCGTAAAGTCTCCGCAACACCGAGTGTTTCTGTTGCACGAAACGAAACCGTTGCAACTTGCACAAAACGAAAACAAAGTTACACGGTGAGCGGTGCACCAGCTTGAAGTGTCGTGCTTATCAGAGGCATGGAGGCTACAACTGTTCACTGGCTACACTATGGCAGAGGGACAAAACCGTAAAGCTATATTTCCACCAAAGGAACTGCTGAAGTCGGCAGTGTGGGAGCATTTCGGGTAGACCAAGACTGGCCAGGGCGTTATTTAAGAGGTGATGGATCACCTGTTCAAAACCTTGCCGTTAAAATGTTGCTGCTAAGGAGCGAATAACTACATTAGACTTGATGCAGCACCTGCGTGATCACCACCCAGCTTTGCAAAGCTTTCCCAAGTAAAGGTAATACATAATAACTGAGTTAAATAAAGTAGCAAATTGGTAGGGAATTAACTATAGGCTAAACGTGTCACTTACAATCGATGCCGTAGCGGTGAGAGTCGAGCTTTGATCGCAACGTAAACAAACAAAGTAGGTGTACACTTTCTGACCCACCGCAACAACAGCGCTGCTGCACAATGAGGCCCATTGTTTTCAATGGCTTGCGCCACACCAGGACGGTTTGTTGCTGCGTCGAGCAATGTGCACCGCGCGCACGCCCCTGTCAAAGTAGTTGAACTTTTGCGCTGAACCCAGCTTCTACCCACTGCAAATCGCTTCTTTCCTGAAAAGGCCTTTATGGAACGTGGTCCTCTCAATACCTTCAGTAAATGAACATTTAACGTTACATCATGTTGCCTCATCCTGTCTTTGTTTAGAAAATGTTGCCAGGTGTAAAACACTAACATAACATCAGGAGTTAATAGACTTCCAGGACTACCAATTAGGCTAACTGCATTTCAGTTATTAATAGCATGAGAGATGTTCTCAATTTCTTTGTATCGCTAAAACTTATATGTATAGATGAGAGTTGATGAGAATAACAGTTCAGTTTATTACCCTCCTCAATAACAAGTTCCCCTGGGGGATAAATGAAGTTAATATTCCTCTTATATTAATAATACATATTATAGAAATATAATTGTTAATGTTCAAACCCCGGTTTCCCCGGCCTTTCTGTGTGGAGTTTGCATGTTCTCCCCGTGTCCGTGTGGGTTCTCTCCAGGCGCTCCGGCTTCCTCCCACCATCCAAATACATGCGGACTAGGTTGATTGGTGACCCTAAATTGTCCTTAGGTGTGAGCGTGAGTGGTCGTTCATCTATGTGTGGCCCTGCGATGGACTGGCGACCTGTCCAGGGTGTACCCCGCCTTGCGCCCGATGTCAGCCGGGATTGGCTCCAGCCCCCCCGCGACCCTGTACGCAGGATAAGCGGTTGACAATGGATGGATGGATGGATGGAATTGTTAATGTTATTAAATATTAAAATCAACTTAAGTCATTACTAGTGTTGTGAAATTAATTAATGCATAATAATCGTGAAACCGTGATTATTCCTCTGACTATATTCGTACTGACAAAATCTGTAATCGTTGCATCCATAGTCAAGGGTAAAAATAGGGACTATTTTTTTTTATAGTCCCAACAGAAAAAAACGCTCACAGTGAGGTCTGTGGTTTATCCAGAGTAATGGGGACAGCGAATCCGGGAAGAGATAGTGCTTTGAAGATTGTTTTTATAATGTCATTTTTCAATGCAGTGAAAACCACAGATTTCATCCACCCTTTCCCAAACAGGAGATGGCTAAAATGTGAAAAATTAAGTGAAAATAAAATTCAGTCTGATTATCAAGGTCATTGTAGTTAGTTGTGTGGATGCAGTGATGGATACCTCATAACCAAAACTATCTGCAGCCGTTTGTATAGATGGATAGCACTAGAGGCACATGAAAAAATATGATTTATTTACTTTTTGTAATTTAACTACTATGCCCCCCCACAACAGCATTTATACCACAGAACATGTCAAACAAAAGTTTCCCTTTGCAGTGTGGCCTATTACATCCATGTCCTTTTTTTGTTTGTTTGTTTTTTTCCTGAAAACATGTTAGCCTGAATTAATTACTATTTTTAGTATTATACTTATTACTGGGAATGGGTACTACTGAGGACAATATTGATCTCCTCTTTGAATTCCTCTACCTTGGAATTACACGTCAATGCCATCACATGTGACATGATACACGCACGTGTGCATGCATATAATGTCTACATAGCATGTGCCGAGTTTGTGTATATATGAAATTTAATTTATGTAAGAACGTTTAATTGTCTGCAATATGGTTGTGTGTGCGTGTGTGATTGTTCCCACCTGGTTCTCAGACTGTGAATGTGTGTTCGTGAATACGCACTAATGACACTGCTGAGCCACTGACGTAGCTGCTAAGACAGTGCCATATTTAGACTCACTGGTGTTGATGAGGAACTGGTTGGAGACTCCAGGATGGTCCACGTCGTGAATTGCACTGGCAAAGATGGCAGCTAGGATCTCGAGGTCTGTGAACACAGCCTGGAAGACAAGAATGAAGTGCAGAGGGGCAGAGGGAGGGCATTGATGAGAGAATCAAATCGTTGGGACAAAAATATCCTTGTAAGTAAGAGCCATTGATTGGACTTTGGTTTGATTGAAGCTGATTGTGGAAGTGTGGGCTATGTGTTTGTGTGTAAGTGTATATGTCTGTGCATGTGTGTGCAACTGTGTTCATTTGCTTTGTGTATGCACACACCTCAAGGGCAGGGGTGGATAGCAGCACGTGAGTTGACTGGGTGACGTCAGCAGCATGAATGTTGTTATGGTAAGCCACATCGCCATGATAGTGGTCTTCTAAGGTCATCAGGTATGTTATAAAGGTGTCAAGTGGAATTTTAAAAGTTTTCAACAAGTCTCTCTCCTGTGAAACCAGAAAACACAAGAAGGAGTTCATGGTCAAAACTAGCATTTATTTTGCAGTGGAAGATTAAGACAAAAACAAGGAGTGACAGTCATTACCTGGAATATCGTGTGCATCATGACTGTCAGTGGCCGATTCCCAGAGAATTCTGAGATTTTAAAAACATTAAGGCCCCATTTATTCACATGCTCCAGCTCCTGCGAATGGAATTAGAGACACAATTAAAAACCTTCCTTCGTTTCCTGCGTTATTACCGGAGCCCCTACCCCAAAGAACATTTCAGATGCCGTGCACTGCATTCATGTCAGTGTGTAGTTTATTTTAGCTGCTGCACAGCTTGTGTGTTTGTCAGGACACAGAAGCGCACCTTAGCGAGTTCATCCTCGGTCTCGGTCTTGACTCCAAAGCGAGGGATATTAGAGTTTGTGAGGCTGGAGGAGTGTTGCAGCTTTTTCACCCCGCTGATCTGAGACATGGGCAATTTCTTCTTCTCCTTCTCCTTCTGTGTCTGAGGGGTTGGCATCTCCACTTCATGTTGCTTGTCTGAAAAGACGCAGTGAAACACAAGTGGAAGATGAATGGTTTAAGTAAAAACACCTTTACCTTGTTTAGGAGGTTTAACACTTCTGGAAGATTAAACAGGGTTTTAGAATTTGATTTATACTGTGTTTGGCCACATACACAATAGGACACAATAGATGTACTCTGAATCTTGGTAGCATATTAATTATTTACTTTCCAGGCAAGTTGGAGATTTTTTGTTTTTCATTCCAAACCAGTGAGTCTACCTTCCCGTGTCATCACTCACCCAGGAAGGTGCTGGAGATGAACTCAGACACCTGATTCCCAGAACGGCTCATCTCTGATAGGTGAGTCAGTTCCCTGTTCAACATCCTTTTGAACTGAAAGAGGGCCACACACACACATACACAGATGAGGGGTTTCACACTGTATAATACAGAGCAGAAAAATTACAATTTCTTTTCCTTTTTTTTTTTTTTTTTTTTTTTTTTTACAGCTATACATATATATTTATTAGATAATTCAATATTACAACATTACACATTACACATTTTTAACACTAGACCATGGTAAAAAAATATGTATATCATGAGTCATATTTCCACAAACAATGCACATCACATGTCAGTCTTCATCATTGCTGCTGTACGTCGTATAAAAAGTAATAAATAAAATACTTTTTGAAGTAAACTGCTACATTTAGCTGTTCATCAAGCTAGTGCCATAAGAATTCAGGAGTTAAAATAAAAAAAATAATTTATTTCATTAATTATTACAAGTAATGAATAATAATAATAATTTTAATATATAAGACTGATTTGAATAATAATAAATTGCTTAATAATAATTAATAAAGAAAATTGATTCAGGAATCAAAGAAAATGTTTCCCCCAGCCCTACCAAGCAATGCACAGAAACTGCAAACACAATTCACGAGCCCAACAAACTATTTTTCATTTGACTATGAATACACTTGAGACAAAAGGTGTGAGGCACCTACATTGTAGGGGCCACTAATTCAAAACCTCTTTTATTAAACATACATTTTCACGATGCTGATGTCAGTCAATCAAATGATTTTATTGACATGGCTACTGCCTTTTACCAACATATTCTTGAAATTCACATCACAGGAGCTGCACCCAGGAAGGTCACCATTTCTGGTGTAACACACACACAAACACACACAGCGGGTCAGAAGGTTCCTGCCAGGGATGTACGTAATCAGTAACCCATTTTCCCAGTTTATTTCTTTCAATTTCAGTTTCTCGCTGCCACACTGCCTACTCCTCTCTGCCTCTCCCTCGCCCCATTCCTTTGTCACTCTCCTGTGACTAATTGGAGTGGCACACCTAAATTTAGGCCTGACTTTTGATTAGAAGACCACACTGATTGATGTGGAGGATAATGCTTGAAATCTGGGATTTTCCAAAGTGGCTGCAAAACAACAAGTGCGTTATAAAACGAATTGCAAAACAAAGACCTCTCGAACAAAAGCAGCTGCATTGTCGGAATAATTCCGACTTCTGTCCAAATGAACAATTTATGTATATTGATTAATTATATACATATATTAATCAATCTTAAACTGATTAATCTTATAATCTAAATCTTAAAATAGACCATTGCAACACTATAGAGTGCTTACTGTGCAATTGTATATTGACATCCTATTGAATAGCACCCTAGTGTATTCATTGGGTGATTTTTTTAAATGGAGACACAAGAGGCGAAGAACCATCTGTAAGGTGCTTTTGTCAGGTAGTAAGACCCAGTAGAGTAGAAAAGTGACACACATATCCGTTATATTTACTTGACGCATAATTAATAAAACAAATAAATGAAATAATCAGTCAGATAAAGTCGCACAAAAATTTTAAGAATTCAGATTTGGGGCTAACCTAAATAAACATCCCTCATAACATAAAATATGGAGCAAACCAACTATCCAGAGGATTGCTGACCTAAAACAAGTCTTCACAGAGCTCTAACAGTTACTGTTTTATTCCATCTAAGAGAGCTTTGTCGCACTAATAAACCTGAAATGACCGACAAGTACAATTACATGTACAAAAAAATCACCTGAATAATTAATTAAAACACATTAATAAGAGACCACATCTTACCTTTATATATCCCCAGGACACAGAGAGCAGATAATTTGCTTCAGGCATTTTGACAAATCAACAAAATAGATCCAGAAACAGAAAAGCACAGGTTTATAGCCCAAAATACAGTTCGGATTATGAAAGCACTAGACAGATGCCGAAACAAAAACAGTCCACAGCTCTGGCCAGTAAAAGATCTCCTTCTGAAGAGGTTCAATGTAAATCAGCTGTACAAAGTCCATTAATGAAGCATCATGTTCCTGTCCTGCGAATGTCCACAGAAACGAGCCCATGTTTCAGAAAGGAAAAGAAGACTCTGAGAGAGGAGCGGCAGGAACGTGGCTCCCCAAAGATCCTATGAGAGCATATTGTGAACACACACACAGTGTGATACACACTGACATGTGCACGCACTCACACACACACACACACACACACACACACACACACACACACACACACACACACACACACACACGCATACACCCGGATGCAGGGACACACTGCTGAGGTTGTGAATAATTGATGATCGTGCGGATGCTAGGTAGATGCCAAAGCACCAGGACAGCAAAAATGTTTCTGTCAACAGCTCCCAAACAGGGCTGGCTGCCTGACTACCCGCCTGCTTATGTGTGTACGACACAAGCTCCCATGTGAAGAGCACAGGCTGCTTCTCTCACTGTGTCACAAGACGGCAGCAAATCAGGGCCCAGACATGAAAGAAGTGGGAGCTCATCATCACCACTGATTGGCTTGGATTGGAACAGAGTTGAGGTCACCTGCTGTGTGATTGGCTGAGACCGAAGTCAGTGGAAAATCTATCCCGTCCCTTTCCTTCCATTCCTGCAGTGCAGCGGGATGTGATTGTGTGTGCGTGTGTGTGTGTGTGTGTGTGTGTGTGTGTGTGTACATACAGTACATGTTCCTTTGTGTGCATGCTATACATAAATAAAATAAATACATTACGTGCGCGCGTGTGTGTATGTGTTTGTGAGTGGACTGAACCTAACCTTCTGTACAGTATGATGTACAAGTACAGGTTACCTCATCCAACATGATGGCAATAATGAGGTCAGCTTGTGAGTCACAGTAACATCACTGATTAGATGATGTAAATACAAGAAAAACCAATTCATCTAGCAAAAAGAATGGGCGTCACAGTTATCTGAAGTGGGCTCAGTAGGACAGAGACTGAAAGCAGTGTATTTGCACAGGCTGCTGTGTGTGTCACTGACCTCAAGAGGTTGCTGCTTTAGTTGTAAACAAGGATCAAACCTTATTGAAAGAAGGGTTTTAATGGAATTCTCCCATCAGTAACAGTACAAATGGTCCCCTTATAAAATAAATTCAAAACAAAATGAAAGGGTGTAAATACGGATAATACGTCATGAACATATTTCATGTCTCTGGCAGCCATTTCTATTGCCACTATCCGATCGCACTTAATTATCTGCCATTGTTCCATTTGTAGTCTCAAAGAGATCTCTTTTCAAAGACAACAAAGAAAGATTTAATGTCAGTCCATACACACGACCATCTAAACAGACAAGACACCACGACCACAAAATATCAAGTCAGAAGACCAATTATTGAAACATCATCGCGAGGGTCACAAAAAACATCAGATCATAAAGCTTGGCAGCTTCAGATTCAGGTGATAATTCTGTGTAGGTTAATCGTTAATGACCCCTTTCACATTTTGTCTTTTGATCTAGTTATTATAAAAAAAATAGCTTATAACTGCTTTAATGATGATGTGGCAGCATGACAATACAATTTTACGGAAAAAAGAATAAAAGTTTATAAAAAAATTGATGATTTAGAAAAGGTTTTTTTCCCTTGATTCATTCATTACGGAAATAAAAAAAAACACGCATGTGTCGTGTGACTGTGATGCTCCAGTGGCTACATGGATTGAAAAGGGACTAAACCTGTCCCTGCTTACTTTACACGCCACCTCTACAGCCAGTCTGGCACTGTGAGTAATTTACAGCTACGCTGGTCCAGATGAGACAGCTGGCTAACTGAGATCCAGCATCTTTGATTGACTCAGAGACAAGCAGGCCGGCACAAGCCCACACACACTGACATACAGTTTACTCCCTACAGAATATATACACAAATATAACGCCCACACACAATCCTTCTATCCACACAAACTCCCACTCTCTGTTGGACAAATATAGTACACACCACACACACACACACACACACACACACACACACTGATAGTTTAGCCAAGAGGTGTGAACACAAACTATTGGGTAAAAATTGGAAAGTGTCACACCAAGCTTAGCTGTGGTTTGTGGGTAATTTGTTCTTCGGCGGAGTGACCAAAAATATGCAGTCCCTGCTGTATATAGCTCATGACACCTCCAGATCTCTGTTGAATTCGTTTCTTTTCTCCCATTCCACATTTATTCTGGGGGCAGACGCCCCCTCTCTACAGAATCCAGAGAGAACAAGAACAGTCTAATTGCCGCTACTGTTTTCAGTGAATGTACGACTGACTGTGAGAAGTAAGTCTGCTGTCCATTCATGGTCTAAACACAATGCGGAGAGGGAAATGAATGACAGTGTGACAGCCATTCTAATCAGTATGGTAAGGGTATTGTCATACACCCTGACGAAAAACCTTCTCAGTTCAGAAAATCCAAATGACAAAACCTACCAACAACTTGTTCAGTTACCGATGAAAGACTTCCACCTGCATGTGTAAGACTTGAGTGTTGTAGTCAAGACCGCCCAAACCGAGACCAAGTCAAGACCAAGACCAGAGTTTATCGAGACTGAGACAAGACCAAGACTTTTAGGGGCTGAGACCAAGTCGAGACCAAGACCGAGGGAGGGCGAGACCACTTCTCCACATTGCATGACACACAATAAAATGTGGAACCAGATCATAGATACTTCTTAAATTGATCAGAAAGGTCCACATTCCCATTAAAACACCCACATACAAACACTAAGAGCTGAAATCAACATAAGCATCTTTTTTCAACACTCCATGCTTACCATCACGGGGAGGGGTGACAGTCGCTAACGGTAACAACACATTTTTAATTGGGGTTATTGGTCCTCAATGTCTGAGACCGAGACAAGACCAAGTACAAATGCGGTCGAGTCTGAGACGAGACCAAGACCATCAAAAAATGGTCTTAAGAACGGTCGCAAGTTACTAACAGGACATAACTATTGAGGACATAGCAGCACATACAGTAGAAGAGACTAAAAAGCGTCAACAAAGCCTGAGCACAGACCTGCAAAACCTGAATATAACTATAAAGTGCCATGTTTATTATTATTAATATTCCAACAGATTGTGAAGACCTACTGCAAGGCATGCTAATAGCAGCATTTTATCTGGATGATACTATAGCAAGAAAGTAGGATTCATCCAGGATGAAGGATGTTGATGAATATTTCGGTTATGGGCTTGATGCTGAGATGCCACACCCCACTCGGAATAGTAAAAGCCACTGTGGTGAAGCCCCTTCTCCAAGTCGGACAGTATTTCTGAGTTCTCAACTACTACAACTAACTCCAAGCAAATCTTGTGAACTTGTTGCTCCCCTTGCAATGAGCTGCTAAGACACAATGCAATGGAAAACATCAAAAGCAGGGAATTCAGAAATCAAAAGCACGGTTGCAGTCAGCTGAGGGACTAGTCCATTACTCATCCTGTCATGTGATGCCTGACTGTATGGCATCACAATTGTCCCAAAACATAAAATTGAGAGTGGTTTGTTCCCTATTGCTTGCTGAAAGCTGCAGCTTAAAAAGATTTGTATAGGAGTCCATCCTTCCATATCTATACTGATCGTAAGCTGCTTGTATCTATTTTCAACCTACAGAAACAGATTGCCCAAAAAGTACGGGCTGTGTGTGTGTGAGTGCAACATTGTTTACAGCCAGGGAAACAACTTGCAAAAGCAGATAAACTGAGCATGGTTGTGTACCTTAAAAAAGTAAAAGAAAAGGAAATGTACAGGTGTTGTACAGGCGGACGACTCACCAGTGAATACAACACACATAAGACACTGGACTGGATCCGGGCCAAAGACTGTACATAACATGGGCATAGTCTCCGTGACGTCACCTGTAGGTTTCTGAAGTGCTTGATGCCAACTATTATAAAAACGAACAAAGAGGTGCATCTGAGGCGGGTTACTGAAACCACCTAGCGACTGCACACATCCTTAATTAAGCATTACTTTCATCCTCTTGATTAAGGCATTTGTTGGGTGTAGTTCCCACCCAGACACTCCCTCAACCCTGAGGTCACAAATCCATGTTGACTGACAGATCTTTCTCATGGTGTCTGTTACTACAGATCACAAGCACTAAATTTGAGTCATTTATAAAAATGAGTAATGAAAAATTACTCTTTATAGATAGAACAGTGCAAACGTTTAACAAGGGGTTAGGTAAAATGAAAAGTGACACTTCCCAGGGAAAAAGATTCCTGTTCAGCATCATTCATGCAACAAGGATCTGTCCTGCTGAAATGCTGGTCAGAAAGATAGGGATCAATATATGACCCCGGTTCAACCAAAGCTGCTAACACACAATGGCACAACCAAAACACTCTGAAGTTTTACTCCAGGAGATCTGATCTTCACTTCAAACTACTCTTTAGACCCCAAAGTAGGTCCAAATGATCACCTAGAGTATCTTTCTTTGTCCTACAATATTACCTCGGGAAATTATCTGACCATGAAGAAGCATGCTAATCAAACTAGACCATCTAACACTGTTCCTGAGGCAGAGCCACGGAAAGACCAGCTGCTCATTTTAGAAACAACAACACCGACAAAAAGGGTAAAAATGTACCCACAGGAGTATCCTAAACTGGAACCAACAGTACAATATTCAGCTCAAGAGAGATGGGTTGATCTCAAAGATGTTATTACACTCTAGTATATTAAATAGAAATGTAGTATAGTGAATTGAAAATAAACTTTGTTTGTTGAGTATTTACTTTAGCTTTTGTGTGAATGCTGCAACAACAATAATAACAGTGAACATGTCATCCCACTTGTGTAAGATCCTTTAGGTCAAACAAGTGTGCAACCTTGTTTGACCTACTGTTACAGCAGCCGCTGGGCTTGATAGAGTAACATTGTGACTTATAAGAGGTGACATGCATTATATTCCATGGTTATGACCAAATCTGATTGGGGTCGTTACTGAGGGATGTAGGGAGCAGAAGGAACTGTTCTGTTCCATCAAAGCAAACACAAATCAACAGCAGCTATACAATGTGACTGCTAATGGATACAACTAAAGCGCAAGGGTGGTGATTTTCACAGGAATGTCACCGGACATCGCATGAGGAGCAGATTTAGCTGTAATTTAATTTAATTTAATTTATGTGAAAGGAATTTAATTTTATGGTTTCTTTTTAATCTCAGACTTTCCTCCATTGATGAATTAAGGCTCATTTTGAGTGTTGATAAATGAAAGTCTGCAGGGTACAGACATAAAGTAATGACTATGTGTGGGCGATACAGTGACGGTATTACCTATCGTGTGTGCGTGTTGCTGGAGTGAGATAACAGGCTGGTCGGGCCTGTAGCTGTTGCCATGACAACCAGAGATAGCTGTGCTGGTGAGCAATGATGAGGCAGTGCATGTTACAGGTTTCTGGAAAAAAACAACAAAAAAACCCAACAAATACTCTTTTCACTTTTAAATGAGGTAGATGTCCCAGTTATGCATGTGATTGTGGTAACATAAGTGAGTGTTTGAGTAATTTCTTTGTCTGTCGTCCACCCTGCCTTTCCTCTAGGTCCATCCCCCCTCATGTGACATCACAGTGTGTGACATCACCAAGGCCCGGAGCTGATCAGCATTCAAGCCGCACATCAGCCTCCCTCCTCATACACACATACACACACACACAGGTGGTGACTGAGCATGCTCACAGCACACGTCTGCCTGCTTGCATGATGATGCTATCGCTAACACATAGGAAACATAACATAAAACAGTCAAATACTACTAATACTACTGATTGCAGAAGTAGCGAGATCCTCTGCCTCAAATACTATGAGTTGATAAACACTTGACATATGAACAGGGAGAGAGGCTTGATAGCAGAGGACATAGAGGAGGTAATGGTTATATAATATTATACTACATACGTTAAAATCAATCAAATCGACATCCTATAATGTATTGTATCTATCTGCTCCTGGTAATTATTAAAACAAAACTGTGCAGCACATCAGCTGGTCATTGACCAATAAACCTCATTTCACTGCTGCTGAATGACCATCAGGAATTGTTGGGTTTCTGTAAATAATATCACAGAGTATTTTCTGCTCTTTTAAGAAAGGCACTATGAGATAACTGTTGTTGTGATTTGGCGCCGTATAAATAAAATTGAATTGAATTGAATACAGTATATCAGGAGAGTTTGTCATTTTATACTTTTTCATTGATGTATGGAAGTAGTTATGGACTGATTAAAAAGTCTCCTAAAACTGTGTTTTCAAGGGGAGTTTCTGGCCTTGGTTGAGGAGAAAAAATAAGGCGAGGGATAGGCAAGGGTCTTAGGCATACTAGGGTCAGTTGCAGGGGGCTCCACCAGACCGAGATGTTCCAGGAATAATGAAGCGAAACATCAATGAAGGGTGGCTCCTGGCTGATGACCCTGCAGCTGGCCTGAGGGTGCCGTTGGAGGTTGCGACGGGCAGTTTTGCCATGCAGGTTTTCCTGTGCTGCTATATGTATTCATGAGCAATTTATTAAAGATGGCCTCCCTAGTCTGAGTAGTCAAATACAGAGCTGTTTGCTGACAATTCCAGAGTCAGATGTTCAGATATCCACAAATATATATATAGCAATGTACTACACTATATATACGAACACACACTATGTTTAACTGAATGTTAATAATGCATCCTGGTCTCGTCCACCACAAACAACACACCAAGGTGAATCCTGGGTAGCAGCTTCTGCACATGTTTCAATAAATAATACAAGTGCATTCCTACAATTGGGTATTTGTCTGAAGTCAAAAAAACAAACAAACAAAAAAAACAAGCTATATCAATATTTCCTACAGATGCTGCCTGTGTCACTCAAGAATTAAATTACTCTGAGATTGACACTTTGTCTTGACAAGTTGGTGCAAACTTTTTGTCATTCTTACCTTGTTGGAGGCCATCTCGCTGACCGAGTGTCTTGTCTGTAGCGTCTCCAGCTGATCCAGACACCAGTCCAGCTCCTCCAGGGTCTCAGTGGCCAGTTTCTGGTAGGCCTCCTCTGCAGGGGCAAGACAGGAGGGCAAGGGTTCAGTAAGGGCCCGCTTCAGAGGGCTAGTGGACGGTCCAGGCCCGGGGTCTCCCACCCCACATACAGCTAAGCTGGGATACCCCGAGAAAACACATGGGTGACTCTTCATACTGGACAGGTGAGCCAGTTGTACGGGTCTGGGAGTAGGGCCTTGTTGTTCTGTATCCTAACCCAGAGATGAGCAGTCACAGGACAGCTGTAGCAAAGCTCACTGATTCCCTTGGAGACAAAAAACCTCCAGTGCAGTCCTACAGTTCAAATCCAGGATTCTTCCTTTTAAGAGTAAGCCACATACAATCCCAGGGAGTACAGTCATAAGTCATTAATGACAAACAGCAACCCTGGGTCAGTTCTGGGTGTCCAAATGAAGGTAAAACCACAACAGAGGGTACAGGAGGCAACCCACAGAGTAAAAGAAGAAACAGCACAAAACAGAAATCTCACACAGACAGTAGTACTCACTATCTCCCATTCACAGCACTCATATCACAGTCAGCGATCTAGGTGTATGAGGTTTACACTATCATTCATAAGAAAGATGTAATTCCAGTCGTGTAGCAGGATGAACAGCAGTCTGCTTAGCAGGCCCATGTCTGCCTTAGGAGGGATGGAGGGAAGACAGGGACGGTGGAAAAGAAGATCCAGCGAGAGGCTCAGAACCAGTCAGGATCCATGTAAATACTGTCCAGCACGGAACAAACACGAGATCGTTCACAGAATCCTGACATGGTCAACAAATACAAAGACATCTCACACACACACACACACACACACACACACACACGCACACACACACGCAAACTCACACCAGATGAAATGCTAACCATAACACATCATGATTTTGTATCCTTAGCCTCTCTGCCAATGAAAACATCCATGGTATCCGGGAAGCAAAAGGTATAATCCGGTGTGTGTGTGTGTGTGTGTGTGTGTGTGCTGGATAGTGTTTCCTATAGATGCTGTGTGTATAGGGGGTGGGCTGCTGTTGCTTCGGCGTCCCTGGTAGCCAAACGTGCTGCTCTCCCCAAGCTGTACCTAAAGCCTGAGAGGACTGCACTGTGGATGGGGAAGGGAGAGTGACAAAACATGGACTGGAGTATCAGGGGAGTGGAGCCAGAGCTAGGAGCTCCTTATACTGCGTGTGAATGCATGCTAATAAGTGTTCAGCATAGAAACACACTAAAACAGAGAGGTAAACAAAACAATATGGTAAAGAGGGAGTGCTAACATCACAAGCCTTATATCAAAGTATCCTTCAGTTTCTTTTAATTTTAAACTTTAAGACATTTCCCTCTCAAAGTCGGCATATGTTAACAGATAATGTCACCTTGTCAGAAGCCAATTAATATTGATGCCTTGACTAATTTGGGAAAGCACAGGCTTTTAATGGTATGTGATCTGGGATGGGGGGGGGTCACTTTAGCTGTAAATCAATTACACAGACAAAAGAAGAAGCAGATTAAAATACAAGGAGCTAACTGAATCACATGATGCCATACCAGCTTTACATTTCAGTTAGAATTTGGACTGTATTAAAGCCTTTGGGAAAATACTATGGTGTCTTTATTCAGGTTTAAATAATAGAAATGCTGCTTTTTCACTTATCTTTAATTCTGGGACAATTTATTTTAAAAGTAAATCATGCAAAGTTTATAGCTCTTGGTTGCGTGTGTAGTTTTTAGGCCCTGGATATTTTTAAGGGCTATATTTGGCATTGAACTATTATAATATTTCCATGCAGGGCTATTTAGTGTATAGGCATAGACACTGACCATCTCTAAACCTCTTTTGCCACCTCCCATTTGCAACAATACCCCCCCTCCTGCTTCATTGTCTTTGACAAATCTCTCCCTCCTTCCTTCCATTAGTCCCCTTCCTCTTCCGCACTCATTCGTTTCCTCCGCTGATCTCTGAACATCCTTCCTCCTCCCTCTTTTGTCTCCTTTCTGTCTTTCTCTCTCTCTCTCCCCAGTGTGGTGTCAGTGGCTGGGGTGCTACTCTTTCTGACAGCAACTGCACTGACGTCAATGACATTCTTCTCATGCTTAGTGCGACATCAGACACCGGCGCTCGGAGAGGCCACTCTGCTGCACAGACGCAGGGCTGCAGCCAAACTATGTACCGGAACAGCTCGACAGGGAAGTCGGACTGTGAGAGGAGGAGGAGGAGGAGAAGAAAGGGGATAAAGGAGAAAAAAAATGCATTGACATGCATTGCAGAGTCTGAACTATACTGAACAAATACTTCTTCATGTACAGTATGTTGTACTTTTACGATGCATCAGCCCACATGCTTGGATGTTCAGCAGCTTTAGTTACATTTTAAGACAGTATCATGTGCCAATCACTTAGACTTTTATAAAATAAGCCTGTAAGATATTATGGATTCCAACAGAATGCACTATGTGAACTACATTTGTTCCGATTTATGACGTTTAGTTTCACTCTGGTTCATTTCTCATCCTTGTGTTGTTTTATGCAAAGATTTTTTGTCCCTCGGCATGGAATTTTCAAATAAACTGCTGATGTTCTTAAACCAATGTTTTGGGATTTTGACTGGTGTAGATAAAATGGGAATTACAATATTGGTAAAATGTTCACCTGTAGCACCTCCTCTCTGTCCCATATGGATAGAGAAAGAACTGTCCATCTCTTGGAGGCCTGGGTTATTTAACTAAAATATTCTATGTAGTTGGGACCTGACACCACCCCTAAGTGTCTTAAGCCCTGTTGTTTTCCATATAAACTACAAGCTGCAGTATCAAGTAGAGAGGGAAAGGTACAGTAATTTAGAGTAGTGGCCTCACTCATAATTGCATAATGTACATTAATAACACCTTGGATTGAGTATATGGGATGTTAAATGTTAAAGCTGGGTTAGGCAATATATTTCAGAAGCATTCTTTTGTTGTATTTGTTAAAATTCTCTTTATATTCCCACATCAATCAATACGTCAGCACAGATTTTAAAAGTTTATTGCCTGCAAACATTAATTAAAACTTTATAATATGATTTTGTTACCCTGCTTGCTCTGCTAGTCTCCCTCTCTTTAGCTTTAACCATCTGTTCTTATCCAAAATAGGTAAAATGCCACAGAACTACCAGTAAATCTTTTAAATGATTCTAAAATATTTTTCTTTATCCGAACAGTGAGTCAATGACAGATGAGAGGACCGAAATGCCTTGACAAGCAGGAGACAGTGTGATGAGCATAGATAGGAAAGCAGAAAAAAAGAGCACTAGCATCCTATCCCTGACTGATTTACTGAGTTACTAATTACACTTCCGTTATTGTCTTCACCAGCAAGATGACTTAGTTGCCGCCTCAGCAAGCCTTTGCATTACAAGTAGTCAATACTCTCAAACAATCATGGTCATGACTCACAGCTGTCACCAGTTTATGGCAGGCCCATAATGGCTGTGCACCATTATGACTGCGTTCCAAATATAGCACAATGTCACCAGTTCCTCATTTATAAGCAGGTTATGTACCGGGGATGTGATTTTTGGGAGGAATGTCTAGACAGATCTCCCTCAAATGTGGAAGAACGCAAATTTGTCTCCATTAATATTCACATTGTTGGATTTTCTTTTTTGTACTTGTGATAAATATAATAAACATGAGTGTTTTTACCTCTTATATTATATTGATGAATGTGTGTGTTTATGTGCACATGCATTAGAGATAATTATACTATAGAAGACACTGTGAAATTATTTATTAAGGGTGGAGGTTATATGGTCTCTCCTGCAAACACCAGCTAGGTTACAGCCATTGATACTGCTAAACAGTCGATTATCTATGTCAGGTATGACTATATAAGGCCTGACAATCAATCATTTAAGTACTGATAAGTGCATGTTAAACATGGCAGCGTCATGACAATGAACTGGCGCCTGTATTGATTAAACCAAAAGTAAACACCTTGACATCTTGAAAGAATCTTTGCCTTGCCTCTGACTTGCCTGCAGATTAAAGATATTGATTTACCTTTGAACATAAGATTTAGATAACATAACATCCAGTGCAATATACAGATAGGCAAGGCTTATATATATAGGATAGATGTGACATGCCAGCTTTCAAAGTACCAAAGTAAGTGTCTTACCAAACGTCTGTAACTGTTACTAGCTTTTCCGAAACTGACTGAAGATTTGACAACACCTTGGCTATAAAAACATTTTTTATCCATAAAAAGGCCACATCTATCCAAACTTCATAGAAAATAGCAAAACAACAGTTACTGACTCAAATATTGGTCTTGGTTTACCAGTTACACTGTCATTGTTTTCTCCTGTCCATTCGTTTTGTTCAATGAACCAATTCTCTGCAAAATAGGTCATAGATCATATTTGTATTCTGATCGTGTTGGATATTATGTTCATGTTCTCTGGCTCCCTGCACAGCATGACTGTGTCTGCAAGACCCTCGTTGAGATTGTCCGGAGGGAGTGATCTCAGCTGGCCGACAGACAGGGCAGTCGTGGAGGAGAGAGCCGGGAAAGCGCTGCAGCTTTTGGACAAAAAAAACCTGCAGTGGGACTGGATTATGCTCTGACAACTACACTGTTTACCCGCAGGAGGAGCTCAGAGTTAACTGCTTTTATTAAATTAACTTTTTACTTTATTTTTTGGGGATTACAATGTTCATCTTCACTCGCGCTTCTCAGCAGTGAGCCACCGTATGTTTCCAGTTCCACTGTTATGAAATAAAACCTAAATGTGTGTCTAGTACTTGATTAAAATTATCTCTGTACTTTAAAGTTAGCATAGCACAGGCCTGATCGATCCGAACTCCAATCAGAAAACAAACATTTAAAAAGTTGCTGTTCTGCTGTCATGCTGACAGATCTGACAAATTCATATGTTTAACAAATCGGCATCATGTTGTAGTTAATTCGGCATCAGTTTGAACCGTTTATTGCAATTTACAGCAAAATGTATACTTTGGGTTCACACAACTGTTGTAATCGAGAGTTGTGTTTATTAGCAATATCGCAGTGAACACTCTGCAGAAGTACAGAATTAAATTCACGTTTGGTCTGAATGCACAGTAATGCTAAAAATAGTAATAATGTTTACTGTTTCTATAGCAAAATCTATTCTTGATTCCCAGACCACACATCTAAATCAAACACACACACACACCGAGGACACAAGCCATTATGTTGCTGTCTACATACCTGTGAAGGTGGTCTTGGTGATGGGTGGTGGGTTACACATGGGTGATCTCCTGTCATGGGGGAAACAAACACACACACTGAGACATTTCCTTTCCAAAGCAATACAATTGGTAGTTTACCTCTAAATAATTTATTTAAAACTCTCTACATGACTCTTAGCAGTAAGAAAGCACCATGTCCCTTCACTAATTTCTACACATATGGGGAGCACTATAGCAGAGGGTACCTTTAAAAAAAAGGTTGCTACTGTTGTTGTAGTACCCAATAAGAACACCAGAGGGTGATCATAGCCAGACAGTGAGTGAGCAATGGACGCACTACAGGTTTCTGCATAACGACTTCAAATCACATTTATTTAGTGGAACATCTGAGTCATAAAGTGACTGTGATTAATTATTGTGATATGCTGGCATGTTGACAATTGTTGTCTGTAATCAGGGTAACTCCTCCCGATGATAGATTTTCTTTCTTTCTGTTAAAATAATAAAATCTTGGCAACTTTGGAAACTTACTTGTTGGACGCTCTGTCTTGCTGTAGATTGGTTAATGCACCAAAGTTGTTCCGGACAGTTCTCAAGCTGGCAAGAACCTGAAGGGAACATGATATATTAGAACTGAATCATACAGTTTTCATCAATTTCTGAAAACAAAATCGGATCAAATGCTCACCTGTGCAAATGGTGTTACAATCATATCGTCACCATGACTGAAAGTCACAAAGACAACAGTTTTAATGTTAGATACAGATCTATAATATATTGACATTCGACAACAGAGCAGTGTGCTTGTGTTCTGGAAATGTCAAGTGGGGGAGGGAGGAGCAGAGGGTCATCACATTAGATTAGTTTCATCGTCTCTGATGCACTCCATCACAGCGACATGTTTACTCATCACATCAGCTAGCGGCTGAGGCCATACGTCACAATGTGTAATAGATTCAGAACAATTTAAGGTTTCAGTCAGAGAATTGAAGGGGTTCATTGATGGACATGTCTCTGTACACATTAGGTAGTTCATTAAATGCAATTTTTTAGCATCTACTAAGATATTGTCACAGCAAGACTGTAAACACTGTAAAACCTGCAAGCAGTCTTGCACTTGCTGTACAGACATTTCCCTCACACAGCCACCCTTTCTTTTTCCATTTCCTTTCCCTCACTTTCCATTACTCTCCTTCTCTGCCCTAAACTACATCTCTTAGGCAATCATTATTTCAAATTTTTAGTGACTTTTATTTATCCAGGGAACAGTCAGCTGAGCACTTTTCTGACTTTACTTTACTGATTGCCCCAGTTTTCAAGACCTTAAAGGCATGGCTCCTAGAATAGGCAGAATTCAAGAGCCTTCCTCAAGGGCACCTCAGTAGGCACTGTTAAAGGAGTGGCGTACACTACTCACTGAATTCAGGCAAAAGAAATTTTAGGTTTTCGAGTCAGAATCCTGCTGACCTCCGAGCTACAATATGACTGTGAACACAAGGCAACGTTTGTTCAGGTGACAGGAGTGTGTTAGTATCTAGGGCTCTCAGCCCACTGCTCAGTTCTACAAGATCACAGCCACGTTGTGCACACACTTAGTGACACGCAAGCTGACATGCCTGGCATGAAAGTCATAAGAGACGCAGGCTCGCCATGTGCTCCCTATCGCAACACAAATAGAAGGTATTCGGAGTAAAGATGATGGGCTATATACTCTCTGAGAGGGATGGAAAGAATCTTTGCAGATAGATCAAAGGAGGGACAAGAAACAGAGTTAGGTGATGGCTGTTCAGATTTTACTACCTTTTAAAGCCTTGTTTTAAAGCTCTGTTTTGATGCTTTCTTGTACAGAATTTGAACTATGTTCTTCTGAAGATGCATTTAATGTTTCACAAGTTTAACTTTATTGTGAAGCTTGTATTTCTTTTATTTACTTCATAAAGATATGCTGCCTTCTGCTAGCTATCTAAACATTTCTTGTATATGCAAATTGGCAGAAAAAAAAAACATATGAAAGAATAAAGTATAATGGTTTTCAACGTGGTAACTGGTCAAGAGCTCTAGAGCAAAAAGTAAGCAGCAGTAAGGAGGAAGTCTAAGGTTACTACAAGACATTATTCTTTTTATTCATTTCAAAAAAAGCTATGTTTTCAGTCAATATTTTTACTTCCTGTAGCACTAAGTGCACAGTTCATGTAACAGGATAGCCACCATTGTGTTATCAGCGTATACATTGACCCAGAAGATGCTTGCTGGTTTGAGTGGAGTGTGTTCTACTACAGTTGTAAGGCAATTGTTAGTATGGAGTATTATAGATGTGCACTAATCCATCCCATTGTCTTTATGAGTTATGCAGACATAATCGACTATTTGGCAAAATATCACATATACTGTCCTTGTGGATACTTTGGGACTGACCACCTTTTTAATGCTACTGGATATGGCTAAGAATAGATGTGACACCACACAATCAGCTGTTGGTCATGCACACTTCCCACCAGGGCAAAGTTAAGTACCGTGGCAGCTTTAAGACCTGGTCTAATAAACATCCAGCTGTGACACAGATTCAGAGAGGCAGAAAAAAAAGAATCAACCACATTCGGCACAACAAGAAGCATTAGGGGGTATTTTATGAAGGCTCCGGTGGAAGCAAAAGACACCATGGACTCACATGTCACTGGCAATGGAGGAGTTTCTGGACATAGACTTGGGTGAGAGGTCATAGTCACTGTCGGAGCGGTAGAGGAACGACTCTCTCCGTTGGCTGTGGACAAAATTTGCCTGCAGGATGAGGCCTGAGCCCGGGCTGGCCATTGGGTCCAGGGGGCTACGGCCTGATGACGTGCCATTGTCCACATCAAAACTGCATATGGAGAGAAAGAGAGAGGCAGAAAGACACACAGATCAGAATCTGATAATGTATGCGCAATGTATTGTAAATTTCTACATTGTTTTGATGATATTTGACAAGTCAAGCAACATTACGCTAAACTCCAGAAGAATAACTAAGTAGTATAATTCTAAACAGCCAAGAGTCACAGTACATCGTGTCTGATATTTCAAAAGATGAAGGGAGGGACACAGTGTTTCAATTGCAAGTTCTTAACTTATAAATTTGAAAATCTGAACCTGAAATGATGCAACTTTTTAACATACCAATTCTTAAATGCACAAATTGATAAATTAACTTCTGATGAAGTGCTGTCTGTAACAGATTGGCTCCATGATGTGGCTCAACAATCCATGTAACATTACATGTTAGTGGGTCTTGGTGACTTCAGAGCTTGTTCGCATAATGACAAATCCCAGATGAATATTTTTTCCACTGCAGCAGCATAGACTCTGCCATGCAATTCCATATGTTGCTTCAAACTGGGCTCCGTGGTCATGAGCTGTGACATTCAAAGCATAACTTGACATGCCTACACTGCACACATACGTGTGAGCATATCGTGTACGCGTCCTACACTAGGCTCTACACTACTGCTGGCTGACATAAATTTGCTCGTAAGCTTAACCATTTAAAATTATAAATCAGTCAGTCCCTGGTTATCTGGCTGATTATTGGATGATTATGATTGGTGGCAGACTAATTGGCACATCAGCAGTTAGAACTAATGCAGCAAAATTCAAAGCCATCTACATAGAACCACAAGCAATAAGCTTTGTTTAAACTCTACACAGGGCCACAGGGAATACCTCTGCTCTAACAATGCCAGTGACTCACAGTTATAAGGCGTTTCTAAGCCAGGGACACCATTTCCCACTGGGATGTCACAATGAGCTCCTTAGTCTCCTAGGTGATTGGTCGCCCAGGTGATGACTAACGCCTGTCACAAGATATATCTGCCTAATCGCGAAGGCTTTCAAGCAATCCCATCTGGTGTGAATGCTAAGGTCAGGGGGGATTCCCCTAAGTGCGACACATAATACGCACAGGGATGACATACCCTGTGTCCTCATCATCATTCTCACTAGGGAAACAGCCACACATATAATCCAACTTCCTCTACGTCTTAGCCAGTAAAGGACACCCTGCTCGTGTTAGAGTTAACCTACTAGTATGTTGCATGTGGAAGAGCAGAGTGCATACATGTGTTTGCCTGGTCTATAAAGCACATTCCAACGCTGAGCTAAAACATCCAGCTAACAATGAAAACCTTGCTTGTCATTACACAAGGAGAAAAAACTAACACTGCTGTCACACTTCTTGTTTTTCATCTTGAGCTTGATTTCTTCCGGGTATTTCTCATCTTGATGATGTGATGATTGTCTAAGTTATTATCAGTGTGAATTGTGTTTATCATGTTTGTTTTTACTGGCGACCTGTCCAGGGTGTACCCCGCCTTTCGCCCCATGGTCAGCTGGGATTGGCTCCAGCCCCCCCGCGACCCTGTACGCAGGATAAGCGGTTGACGATGGATGGATGGATGTTTGTTTTTTAGGGGGCCACCCGGTAGACGCCTGTTCCTATTCCAATGAAGGAAAAAAGCCCCCCAATACATATGTGTCTTAAGTTTGGTTTGTAGGTTGTAAAATAGGGTAACATCAGATCACATCAGAAACAGTAGGTTGTTCGGGTGTATCTGAACATGCTCGATACAGTCCCAACGACACACAGGACATGCACAATGCTGTGCTATCTCTCTGTGATCTCTGTGAGTAGCAGAAGCTAAATGAGTGTGAGCTTCGGTTGTGGAACGGGATACTTTGGATGTCTGCCTGATGACCGAGGAAAGGGCAAACGTATTGTCTCCGTCCCTGTCCCTAACTAGCTCTTAGACAAACACGCACAGAGACAGAGAGGTAATATGTGAGTTGCAATGACGCCAGGAACAATAAGAGTTACTTCAGTGATCACAAGAAGGCAAGGAACCCCAAACTCAGTCCTTTCTCTCTGACTTTCTAGTAGTGTAGAAAGTATTAGTGTAGTATTGGTATTAGATCAGAAGCATGTCTTTTGTAAAATGTATTATCTACACACACACACACACACACACACACACACACACACACACACCCTAATCCACACCTTATCAAGTGATCCATCTGTTTTCTTTACTGCAATTATGAAACCACAGACTCCCACAAGTGATTTATAAATTGTTCTGTTCTCCAGCTGTTCTGTGTGATATGTGTGTATGGGTGTGTACATCACGTTTGCGAACAAGACAGAAACAAAGATGACAGACAGGGAGATAGTGAGAAAGTGTATGTTTAACGACATTCATTATAAGTTGTTAAACATACACCGCGTTTTTACAAGCTGGTAAAAACACCAGCAGTGTGACAAGGCACCGAGCGTTTTTTCCACGCTGGGGGCTGAGCATTTTTTTCCCGTGGCACAGAGTTGAAAAATGTTCAACTTTGGGAAAAACGCAGCTTTACAACCAGTAAAGTTAGGCAGAACTACTTGCAACGGATTTTATGTATCATAGCAACCAAAGCAGGAGGAAAAAACGCTGTGCCTCGAAAACGCCCGCTAGCGCTCCCTGCTGGCAAAAAACACTTTGGTGGACATGGGCCCTTACTCTGACATCACAGCTTACACAGAAAGCGTGTGTGTCTGTGTGTGCGCAGTGTGACTCCAGAGACAAGCCCTCTTTGGGAAATGACAGAAATGATCTTCACAACTAGTTTATGGAGGTATTGCACCAGCAATGACATCACAGTAGGAATGTTTGATTCCCTCCCCGCCACCCCGCTCTGACACAAAGCAGCCGCAAGCATGAGTTGAAAAAAAAGAAGGAAAAAATGTCTACACCCCTGTGACTATGTTGTGAGAATCAACAAAAAGCACGAGTACAACTCGCAGGGGGATTAGGGTGGAGATGGGAAGTAGATCCAGCATTACTGTACTGGCCGAGACAGTAGGAAATCACAGTTTACCCAAAAAGAGAGTGATCCTAAACTAAGATATAACTGGCCTGGAAGGAGAGAGGGAGAGAGAGTGCAAGACAGAAAGAAACAAAGGGAAAAACTGAAAAACAAAGAAAGAATTTCATGCTTCTCTAGAGGTAGCTGTGAAATATACAGTATTATATATACTGATGAGTGATGGCTAATGTAGATAAATCTGCACTGGAGCTGCAAACATACATGCAAACATATTCTGCCAAAAAAGCTCACAAAACTGTATATTTACAAGTCACTTCCAGTAACATTTTAACTAGTTAAAACAGTTTTATTCAAATTCATCAGTTTCATCTATTTCTATGTACTGGTTGAAATAATCTAAAAAATGATCTAATAAATATGTAATGTTTCAATTAAGGGATATTTGTAAACTGCAAAGCAAACACCACTGGCATCTATAATATATGGAGAGCGAGAGAGACTAAACCAAGAAATTATACATACAGTAGGATAAAGGTTATTACAACATTATAGCACTAATTTAACATCCAAGGACATCTAATTCAGTGGAATCACATAAATGTATCAACCTCCCACCAAGCTGGCTATTAACTTGATAATGCAAACCATCACAATTTTCACCTGCATTCGCAGATAATTTCAAGCCCTGCATTGAACGTTTAAGGACAGATGGTGTTGTTTTCTGGATAGACCCTCTGTAAAACCCTCTGGGACAAATTTATGATTATGCACGTCAACAAAAAGAAAACTTGACTTGCATGTTACTATTTTAATTCCTGAAAATGACACATATTCAGTGTTAAACGCATACATGGATATCTGTATGAATGATCTGTGCAACAAACTAAATATTTTTGTAGAAAACAGCATGTTGGAGGGCTGGAAAAGCTGATGGCTGATAGCTAATCTTCACTGTAATCTAAGCCCAATATCTGTCAAATGTCTAAAGATTGTTATGAAAAATGACAATAAGACAGATAAACATAGACAAGTATTACAGTACCCTGAATAGCATTCTGTGGTAAGTAATTTAGCTACAGTAGCCCACAGCTACATGAGTACATAGCGGTTCCCACAGGAGTAGAGTTTCATGCTTGAGTTTAGGTTGCTTGGGAGGAAAGAAAGAAAAAAGAGGGATTATTTGTTGCTAGAAAACATTTCAGCTGCACTGAGACAGAGCATTGCTAGGTTAAAACACAAGACATGTACAGTGGTTGTAAGGGCACTGAGATAGATGAGTGGTGGCTGTTGTGACTTTATACTGTAGGACACTGCTGGTCACAAACATGCCTAAGGACACTGCACAGCTCTTTTATCCTCTCTCTCTGTCTTTGGCTCTCCATCATTTCTGTCTCCACCTTCTCTCTCCTTCTCCATCTGTCTCTCCTTCTCGCTTTCTTACACACACACACACACACACACACACACACACACACACACTAAATGGCATAGATCAATGGCTCATTCATTTTCAGCCCTGGGTCACTTGAGCAATTATAAACACCACAGGAGTTGACGTGCAAGTGCTGTGAAGAGACGTACTAGAGAAAGAGGTCAGGACATAAGTGTCTTTGATAAATAAGCACTTAAGGGAGTTAGTAAGGCTCTGTTTTCCAACAATCATTCACGATTGGTGGGCCATGAAATGTCCAACAATGCAAGAGAGACAATACGTACTTCAAACTTGACCAAACAAGCACAACCAACAACAAATGTTTCTATAGAAGATCTAAAAACAATTCTAAGATGTTCTCTTACAGTAAAACTAGGACATACATCTGGAAAGAAATATATAAACTGGGTAAAATCTGCAGTTACAGGTCAGGTACAGGTTTGGAAAGAGTGGAGTAGTGCTGATCCAAACAGAGCTGCGTGTTGAAGCAGACAGAGGGAAGACGACACTCGATTTATTTTAGAAAGCTGTGAGGACAAAGAGGGGAGCAGGCAGTGGAGAACGGACAAGGAGAGACATGTCAGAGCTGTGTGTGTGTGTGGATGAGTATTGCGAGGCATGTGTTGCCCTGCACGCATGCGAGAAGGTCCGTACATGATCATTGAACTTGTGTGTGTTTCTAAGTGCAGAACAGCAACCCATGACAGAGGAAAACAATATAGATGCCAAAGGTGACACACAGAGAAACAAGAGTCATAATAGGCAAAGCTACACAGCACCTCTGCTTTACACGGTACTGCGTATCATTTTAAATGTTTAATATAACAGCAGTTGGAAAACAAATGTGAGAAAAGTAGACCAGTAGTATTTATATTTAGGGAATGTGACACTCTTAATCTCAATGTGCTCTCTAAAGAGAGCGATGAATCCCGCCAGAGACACTACAGGAGATTAGAATGCGTTCTCTTTCATGTTGACTTACTAAACAAAATTTGTTGTCAGGTCAAAGATAGTGAAACCACCCCATATATTATCTCTTTATAACCACTGACAAATATGCAATGTCATTATTATGGATCAGAAATATGGGAATGCAGAATATATTGATGAAAATCATGTACTATTATGTAAAATGGTTATTAATGGGCATAACTCAAATTATCTTGGTTCACTTCTTATAGAGAGTCTTAGTTTTGCTGTATACTTGCCTTACAATGTTGGAGTGTGACTATGTTGTTGGGTAATTTTATTTTATCAATGATTTGACAGAATTGTTTTCTATGCATATTGAATATGATTTGAATGTTTTTATTATAGTATGTGAATATGACAAATGATAGAGAGGCATCTGTTGTTCATTTCACTCAGGTAGTGAACTTCAGTAACTTTTTTAAACTGATGAAATATGTCTGCAGAATGCTGTCTGTTGGTGTCGAATGTTTTGTCGGATTCTTAGTGTTGTTTACTAATTTTCCAGTCAGATATTCAGTTATTGAAATCATAACTTTTTAGCAGCTAATTGTGCTAAGATAACAATTAAACACTGATGCACTGAGAAGTTTGAGATATTTTACTACGTGGAAAAAATGGTTTTGTACAAAAACATGATTATATTCCTTGATCTAAGGTACTGACAAAAGAATCATTTGGTATTAGTACTGAAACTCAGGTACCCTATGGATTGAAAAATGTCAAATTATCTCCAGCTCCAGAGATACATTCACAGCACTACATCTACTTTGCTGTAATCCAGCCTTGAAGATCAGCAGAAAGTAACATTTAAGCTGCTAAATATCACAATAACAAAATATTTATATCAGAATATTACTGAATATATTACAGTAGATGAAATGGGCCTAACATAGAATGAGTACAGGGATAGTAAAAAATAAATAAATAAATAAAAAGTCAGTTCTTCATCTTGTTCTTGTAAGAACTTGACCATAATCTTTTTCTTTGCCTGTGCTTACACATGCAACAGTGAGCCTAATGTTGCAGCATGTTCACGTCCAGTTACAGTTTGATATCCCGGCCAAAAAATGGCTCCATGTTAGTGTTCATAAACCTCTAAATCTCAGCACTGTCTGCACCGTCTCGTATGGAAAGCCATGACACAGTGGACAGACGTAACAGAAAATCAACTGTGAAGAGGCCAGTACCAACAAGGCAGTCAGACCGAGCAGACAAGTGACCGACCGTGCACTGATAACCAAGATACATTTTCTTTATCTGGCCCGTACTCACACACAACCCTTCTTAGTCACACTTTCACACATGAGCGGAAGCAGTTATGCAAACACACTCACACATGCGCTAAGTGAAATTACCACCCACCAGCACATCAAATGCAGGCAAAAAAATGGTCTTTAGCAGATAAATCTTTAAGGGTTATGCCACATTCACTTGTGAATTTTACAGCTGATAACACAAGACTTTAAGTTGTTTATTAAACTGTACTTTAATAAACGAGGAACCTGCAATGGCAAGAGGTAGGGGTACTTATGTGCAAGTATTTTACAAAGTTTTGTCTGTCAAAAATTATCTTTATATGTTTGCTCTCTCACTCGCTTTCTCTCTCCTTCTGGTTCGTCTTGCCCTGTCCGGTACAAGCAAAGTGAGTCCTTCACTTTTGTTGTGACACAGCTTTAGTGCTTGCTGTCACTGTGCCATTCAGAAAGCTCAGTCAATCATGAGAGACATACAAAAAGATCACAATGGCAATGCAGCGTCATCTCAGGCTGCATGGGTCAAAGCAAACCAGTTCTGCTTGTATAGGCTATACATTGAGGTCCACTTAGTTATGAAGCTATTTTCAGTCCTATTCATCATCTCGGGTCTGGAACAGAAAAGGTCAAATCCGGAAAATACGTTAGATAACTCAAGCCCTATGAGAGGCCAGATCACCATCAACATTCACAGCCTGCATGAGAAGCCCAACTGGGGGCTGACAAAGACCAGATGCAAACACTTAAGTTCAAAGTCACACATTCCCCACTTCCCCATGCTTTATCCCAGCACACAATAACATCACTCCGTGTTTCAAAGTTGGAAAGAGACAATATAGGTGTGGAGATAATAGGACATTATTAACTTGGATCATTCCCAAATCCTCAACTTTCACCTTCCCAAACTCATGCTAAACACACTGATGGGTAAGTCTGCGTACACAAACCTGCATTTACATTGATGGGTGGAGTGGGGTCTGTTTGCGTTTGGTGAAGCCAGGGGGCATGTCACACACCCGGACCACGTCATTGTCTTAAATATGCACACGTAGACACACGAGGAATTTCCATGTAAATTACACATGAGCACACAAGCCCTTATGCAAGCACACAAAGCAAAGACACTGCCACAAACATACAGCTAAGAAACACACACACAGATACATTACTTGTGTGCTTAGCGTACTTTAGCCGACTTGGAGAGATGACACTTGCTTCTTTCTGCATTACACATGCATACATTGCACAAACACACCCACCCCAACACAAACAGCTGAATTATCGCCTACAATTCAGGTGTTTTCAAGCGGTACTCGCAATCACAAATCTTGCAAGCACAGCGATTACATTTATGAAAGACAAAGCAATGATGGGAATTTGTGAAAGAAGCCTTGATAAAACAGTAAATAACAGAAGAGACAAGGGCATGACAGATGGAGGAGGCTGTTTGCATCGTCCAGCTGAGTACTGCTTTTGGTAGCCATTCAAGAAGATGGCTCATACAAAGCCAACACTGCCAGATTCTCAGCTTTTAACATGAGAAAAAGCTACATTCTGGAGTCAGCTTGAACAGTGATATTAGGTTTATGTGTAGCTACACTATGACTTTTGGCCTGTGATCTGCACTGCTCAGAGAACTAATACCCTCAAAGACCTAATTAATATGTTTTCCTTTCACACAAACGTGATTTCCTACTGGGAAGGTTGTAAAGCAGATGAAAACACTGACAACGTGAGAACACTGTGACCCTGGAGGGAGGGTTCGAACACATGCTGCTGGGCAACCGCCACCCCCCGAATGCTGTATATTTGTGCAGGGTTGTTTTCACCCATTTACAGCTCTGCCTCAGAGTATCACAATGGAAAAACTGTGAATATTAACTTCCAATGTTAAAGCTACAAGGCAGTTTCTTAGTTGGGAATGAGGGCTGACAGGCAAGGACAAGTTGAGACAGGAGGGTAAAGGAGACACAAAGGGGGGGGGGAGGGGCAGGGCGATTTGTGCCCCTGGCATTGCACTCTGCGTCCTGCATTTATCTGGAGCCATGTGCAAACAGGAGAATGTATGGAGTGACACAACACATTCCCCAAATGAATGATGCCTTTGCTGCTTTACAACCTTGGGCTTTAGACGACTTCACTGTCTGAATAATCAGTGAGTTCTAACAAAAGCACATTGAGGCTAAGACACCAGGGTCATGACAACTGCAGCAAGTGTCATGTCGTTATTGAGTCAGTCTGATAAGCACAAAATACACTGGAGTTCAGGACACAACTAATCTAATCTGACCATGGAACATGTTATGCTTGACATATCGGCAGGGTACACAAGGTTTCTGCAGCAAAGCAAAAGGAAGAGGCAGGGAAGTTTTAATTCAGAGGACGCGTGATGGCATTTAGGCGACAGTTGAACAATCCACAAATAAAAAAGACAGCAAACCTACAGGGACCAAAAGGCAGGACGAAGTCGGTGAGGTAGATGAGAAGTATTTCAGAGTGCAATAAACAGGCGGATTGAGAATATCAGAGCAACACAGAAACACACACAACAGGATTAACATGGAAATGTTGCCAGCAGGACAAAGTTCTCAGTCTATTTACCATATTCCCTCCGTGTTCTTCAGTGAGCTCGTAGAGCGCGACCGTGGCTTAAGAATGATACTCATGGTCTGGCTTTTCCTTCCACATCCACACACATTACATCTGCAAACACACACACATAACACCACACACACAGGGCACCTGGAGCCCTCTGACTAGCCCTCCACTGCTGTCTGACCACAGTCCTCCCTGGTCTGAAGTGATCCAGTGGGAGCTTCCTTCCCTCAGCGTTCTGTGGAGTGGTCAGGTCTGCTGAGCTGCTTGAGACCAAACTGATAAAAGTTCACCATTCAACCCTGCCGCTGCTGATCCTCCTCGAGCTCTGATCATTTGACAGTAGGTGGTTCTTCACAGTGCTCTCTCTCCCTCTCTCTCTGTCACTCACTTGCACTTATCTTTCTTGCCGTATCAGCTGTGTTCTTCCTCCTTCCTAAACCAGCCATGCACTCACTCTTTACTCTTTCTCACTCTGCTTCTCACTTTCAAGTTCCCTTTTTCTATTTCTTCACTGGTGAAAATCTCCTCCTCCCATGTTCTTTTTTTCTCTCCCTCCTTACCTCTATCTCTCTTGCCCTCTTTTTGTGTCCCTGTCTTAAGAGCTACATGTCTCTCCTATTCTCTCTATCTCTTTCTCTCTCTCCCTGAGACTCTGTTTCCCTGAGCTGCAGCTTGGGTATGTCTGGAGTGGGAGGGGTTGTTTTGGTGTAGTAGTAATTCCTTGAAGGGCGGGACTTATATCTCCCAGCAATCCCAACAATTGTCTGAAGTGTCAATCACTTAGCTGCCACAGTAACCTAAAACCAACAGCTAAAGCATGCCAATGATCTGGAGAGTGTGCACAGACAGCACTGGCTGACTTTCACCATCCCAATAAGAGAAGGAATAAATTGAGAAAAAAAGGATTTATTGAAAAGCTCATGCTTTTTTTGGCAAGAGGTAGAACCACAGTAAACAGGGGTTAAAAATGATTGGCACATTATACCTAATGCATTATTACAATTGAGAATAAAATGTGTGGGAGATAGTGACACGTAATATCTAATGATTTATCAACAGTCTAATGAAATAAATTTCATTTATATGGCACTAACTGAAGCATTTGGGAGCTCACATCCTCTGTATTGTTAAACCTCTGATGGAGGCCACTATGGCTAAGGTTGACATAATTTTGTATTTTTTTACCGTCTGCATAAACAGCCTTTAAAATGGTTGATCTCCCAGTATCTCACAGCATTCATGTACAATGCATATGTTTCCCCAGCAGCCTTACAGCAGCGCTTTTGTTTTACTGCGTGCAGTCATGAGTCCTGTGAACCAACTGAACCTATTTCGGCACACTCTTCAAAGACTACTTTTATATTCCAGCTTGACAGAATGGTTTTGTTTTACTTCTTAGTATACCTTAGTACATCTTAGTAAGACAGAGTAGGTTAGTTTGGTTTTAATGTGTATATTTTCACATAAATAAACATCAGCTGTGCCTTACTGACTATAAAAATGGAATCATCGGTGCATTACCATCTATAAAATAGGTGTGAGCGTGGAGATCAAATGGCATAGTCGGCTTTCGCACTTGTGGGCCAAGGAGCTAACAATTAGCACTCCACCAGGCAAACAGGCGTGTCAGCTGTCTGGCATGTCTATCACACATGAATGAGTAAAGTCAAGCAAGCTACACCTTTGTATGTATTCTCTGTGTGTAACGTGAGAAGTTTGTAGTATGTTGTATGACAAGTAAAACACCAAGTATGGTGGGATGTCAACTTAGTATGCATGCAGCATTACGGCTTAGTATACAATATAAACATTCACATGCACGCACAGGCAAATATAAGGGTTCTTTGTCAAACCAGAATTTTACGTTGTTGTCTCTGTTGCAGTTACTGGGAATGAGATGATCTCTAAATCAGTAAACACACTTAAAAAGTACAGCACAACAGTTGCTTCATCCTTAATTGTACCTCCAAGAAGTAAAAATTTCAAACCTAGAGCATCAAACAGAAAACTGAAGGAAGAAAAACCTTACTCATGTAACCAGAAACAAATAAACACCAGCATAACCAATTTCCCAGCCCTCTCATCTTAAAAGCAACCGGCCATAGACTGATACCAAGTGATATCAGTCAGATGACGCATCTCATTTGTTCAACAGAGGTATGGGTTCAAGAGACAGAAAGAATCAGAAAAGGAAATGCATCCATTTAATAAATAAATTGCTCACTGCACCCACAGACTGATAATGCTTTGGTCATCCACTTCATGGGTATTGATGCTTCAGAGCAAATTCTGTACAAATTTTGTAAATTCTGCTTTTATGTCATGGGAAAAAAGGAGGCAGACCTGAGGAAAGAGCAACATGGATGTCATTTTCTAATTTTTTACGCACATGCAGATGAGCTCACATGCAAAAAAGTGCAAAATTGACACATGAGGAAGAACAATTCCACTAACCATGTATAGCAAATAATAATGTACCAAGTTAACCTCAAATAAAATTATGGCTTACTTCTATATCACCATGTGTTCGTCAGTTTCAAATTTCATGCTGAAAAAGGAATGAATACTAGTTAAAGTAACATATTTCTGAAGTCTTTCACTTCTAACTGACATCTCTCGGACAGTGCAGCCGACTCCATGCTGGTAGGGCTGATGGTTGCTATTTTTTTACATTGTTAATACAGCTAGAAATATGTGGAGCCCTTGAAGTGAGTTACAGTAATAGAATAGGCACATCTAATGCCGTCAGTGTAGTATGGCAGAGTGATGTTGTTTATAGCTTGGTGAAAGTGGTGAAACTAATCCTATTACCATGGGGTGCACATTCCATGAGCTCAAGGAAAGAACAACAAAAGGGAACAGTTTCCTTCAGAAAACTGGGGAAACCAGCAGTCTTTCCTCTGCCTTGAAACCACATGAATCCCAAATGAAAATACAACAGACATCATGATGACAACTATCATGACATGTCACACTACTGACATTTAATAAACTGAACACATTTAGACCACATTGTTTTACTTAAAAGAGACAAATGTTCTTGGTCATAGAAGCAATCGGCACATGATTTCATTAACAGAAGTCAGAATTTGGGTCTTAACCAGCAAGAAACTGGCTCTCTTGAACCAATATTTAAACTACAGTGTCACGAGTCACATCATTGTTTCTAGTTTTCCTCTCTCTACTGTACTGTAGACCAACAACAGCACGCATCCATTCACATAAACACGTTCACACAAAATAAGTATTTACTTTTAGGCTACAGTGCTGCCATCCACAGGAAGCAGAGGAGTACAACACAAACAAAATAATTAACCTTGTCCTGTTCAACAGGTGTTAAATTTGCAAGAAGCAATAATGTAAATTTGCCCCCAAGTCAGAAAAAACTGTATCTTCAGCATGAAATCAATATTACTTGAGGAGCTCAACAATATGTAACTCCCTGTATGTCATAACAGATCCTTGCCGCTGCCTAAAAAAAAGTATATTTTCTTATCAACATGTGATAATAAGTCCTATGAAAAAAAAAAAAAAAACAGAAAAACAATAGAATGTCAAAAGTTGCATTGGTACTGTTTAAACATTTCTCACTATTACACAGCAGGAAAAATTGCATCTCATTATTCGTATATATGACATATTTAATATTTAAAAACGGACTTTTCAGCATTTACATTAATATACAGTATTATAAGTGTGTGTATAACACAGAGCTGTCTAAATACAAGTGTAAGCTGCAAATCCACAGTACATTATACAATCTTCATTGCTTTCCTAATGATTTCTGATGAACTTTCTGTTTCTGTCTTATCGGTTCAGTTTTACATTTATGAAAAAAAAGAGCCCCATTAAAACTAAATATTTAACTGAATAAATCAATGAATGAATTCATATTTTGCCTGTTTTGGGCCAAATAGATTATTAAGACACCATTTAATAAGAGATTGTAATATACATATTAGACACATTAGAAAACAATTATTTGCAACACCACTGCCACCTAGTGGTGCAATGAGTCTATGTCTTGTCATTAAAACCAATTGCATAGATTAAGTGACCACAGCAATTGACAAAATTATTGATTTTCTTTTAAAAAAAGACCTCTTCCATGAACCAGGTTCAGTATATGGTGCAGATAAACACACCCAGTAAATGCTGATATAAATAGCACTTAACTAAGGAACAGGCAGGGAGCACAGATGGCTGTTCCACAGTATTGACAAGGCTCCTTCCATATCTATATGTCTACAAACGTCACCAGCCATTACCGTTGCTTCATATTCAAATACTATAGAGACACAAACAGAGTATACACAGTTGAACTTGTTTATGCACACAAACTCAAAGGCACACAAAAAACAGACAAGAGGGCACAGATGCACATTAGCTGATAGCACATCTTAGTTTTGGCTGGGGTCGTTGGGTACATATTAGTCAGAGAAATGCATTAGGAAGATGGGTCTAACAAGGTCTTAAAATTGTCTGTGTGAGCTTTAATGGACAGAGAGTGCTCTGATGATTAGTTTACACTCTGCTATGGTTAGTGAATAGTCCTGTCCTCCTGAACACCTTGATGCTCAGATGATGACTGGATGAAACCTTATTTATCATTTACCTTGCTCTTAGCCATGTTTTGTGAAAGCAGAATAGCTGCTTCTCATGGAACACAGGGAAACGTGCATGTACACACAATTACACACTTCAGGCTGACATTATAGGTTTAGCAGCGGAACAACACAACCAGCCACCAGGCAACGACGCTCAGTTGTGAATACAGCTCCAGTTCTGTGTTGTCCAGGTGGAGCTATTTATCAGTTAATGTTCTGATAAGACAGAACACACACACGCTTTGTGTTTCATTCACGCAAGTCACACAAAAACCAATAAGAAAGACAGATTTTAAACTGGATCGACGTTCAGTTTCACCAAGTTTGAGTTGTCTTACTACTTCTCACTCTCTAATTTACTCCATCTCCACTTTTCACATGCAGGCAAGGCAATTCAACCGCAAAGAAAGAGCAACGCAAGCAAGAGCTGACATTAAGTTAAAACACTGAATATATAACAATTTAGATAATACAAAACTGTTCCACATGAAAACAAATCCTACAAATCCTCAGTAAAAGAGACAAAGTTTAGGTTATAGTCCCATCATCAACAGGCTCTCCCCCCCTTCCCTCCCACAAACAGTTTCAGTCCCAGAGAGCAATCATACCCTCTCCTGCCACGAGGTTTGATGTCGATGGGCTTGTTCGTGGCGTAGGGTGAGCCGTTGGAGCAGGCGTGGCGATAGCGGGCTATCCTCTCCAAAGATAGATATTCTGAGTTCACAGGCAAACTCATTTTGTTGGGGCTCTTAACCACTGCCACAGTGTCATACACACAAACACACACACATACACACACACACACACACACACACACACACAAACACACAGATGAAGAGAGAGAAAGAGGGATTATAGAGTGACAAGCCTGATAAAGCTATATCGGTGGGAAGGTGCGAGGGGTGTGTGAGAAGAGGTTAGTGGGAGAGGAATGGAAAAAGATGGAGAGCGATGGAGAGTGAGAGAGGGAAATAAAGAAGAGGGAGGAGCGTAGTGCAGAGGTAGAACAAACTAATATCTTTTCCCTCACATAAAAATGAGTCAGTACTGACAGCCACAAGAATCATATGTAGTATACTTGCTGCAATGTTATAAGCATGTTGTATGTACAATGCCAACCTACTTCAGTTAAAGCTTTGTAATAGATCAGAGAAGTATGATGATTAGTGTACAGTAAAGATAAAAACTAAGATTAAAATGAGATAATGGTCATTAGAAGTCCACTGCAGGTGATGCTGGAGTTATTATCTTCCATAATGCCTCCTTGTCCATGCACACAGCCAGGGGTAAAATTATGCCAGAATCCAAACTGAATTACTGTACACTGGCAGACACAAACTAAGCGATGTTTGGACTTCTTTACCTGAAAAGTGCAAGAGATGTTGCAGTCAGACATTTTTAAATTCTGTCAGAGGAAGATTGTTGGTGAGGTTTAATATTAGAAAAAGAAAACAATTTGCTTCATGTGGCTAAAATATCATATAATATACATGTATAATTTACTAATAAAACGAGAAAGATGACTTCCCTTAAGTTCCCTTATGTCAGGCTATTATTTTGACAAAAATATAATGTATTTAATGGAATTGAATGAAACCAACTTAAGTGCACCAGCCACATCTGATTCCCAAACCTTGGTTATTGCTCTTTTTCACCACTAGGGGGGAGCAGAGTACCACAATAAACAATCTAGAATCAACAGTGCAAAATCCTGTTTCATAAGAGATACATGTCAAATGCACAGCAGTAACAGCAATTTAAACCAACTTATTTGCAAGAGTACACATGTAAGCACATACATGTATTATATTGTTTTTGGAAAATGAAGCTTAGAGTTGTGTTGGTAGATAGAGTGTCACGGTGACAGGTTCAACTGAACATGAATATTTATGGTCTTTCTAATGAGATTACTTTCAATTGTTGTCATTTAGTATAATTTCCAGACACTTCACTACGATCAAGATGAAATCTAAAATCCATCCAACTGATACACCTCTTAATTGTTCACAGCAGCCAGCAGGGGGCAGTCTCCTCTGCAGGGAAAATGCAGGTACAAGAGCACTATCAGCAGCACAAACACACAGAGCTGTGAATCTCTGCGGAGTTACGGCTTCTGCTCAGGACTGACAGAAGCAGCCAGCATGTGACAACAGCTCCTCGGTGGACAGGGAGGCTGTCAAAGTAACAGACGCAACGACAGACACGACAGGCTTCTACACTCGTACTGAACATCTGAACATCACCACATGAGCACACCCACACACATACACACAAGGGCTGACTGAGTGCAAGTACTATAAGCACACACACTTGCAGACAGGCAAAAAGCACACTGATCAATACAACAATGCAACACACATCGCTACTTCACTTGCTCCCTCTTACAAACACAACCTGTAACACAAGCATGACTGCCTAGCTGTTGAGTCGGCCACACACTGTCAGTGCCGGCGACAAGCTGTGACAGAGCACCAGGTGACAGTGAGACTGTCGTCACTCAGTGTACCTGAGGCTCAAAGCCATAAAACCAGAACCACTGTATCTGAATGTTGAAACGTGTACATGCAAGCTGCATCACCTTCTCAAAAGCTGGGTGTGGCTAATACAGTTTAAGAATGTTCTTATTTTCAATGACATATTGCAAGTCACATATTTTTTTATGTGTCTCTATATTTTGTTAACTTGTGTACTGCGACCATGTCATGTCATTGGGGATTTTGCACTTTAAATAAATCTGACTTGACGAATGAGAATATACTGTGAAGAGAAAAGATACTATGACAAAAGAAGAAAAATAGTAGAAAAGAAGAAAATAATTTTAAAAAAAGCTGCGTAGAGTAATCAGTGAAAAATGAGCAGGCAGGGATGCAGACCCTACAGGTTTAGTACAAAAGTGCACACAAAAGTCCAATTGAACCTTCGCTAAGCCACGCCCCTCTTAGTTACTTGTGCTAAGTCCGACAAACTGCCTGCGCTGCCACTGTCTATTACTGCACTTGCTAGAGACATATTGTCTAATTTGTTGGACAGTTTTGCAGTTGCATTATATATTTGAAGGTTGTATTCAGGCTGTCAGACTGAGTCAAACGGACGTGAAAAAAACACAATACAAATGAACCACCGCATCCCCCGACGATTGAGACAAAAGACAACAATATTTCTTGTTTTTTTCTTTTTTTTTTTTTTTTTTTATTTAAACCTGTCCTGCCCAGCAGCCTGGTATAGAGTATAATGACCTGGATACCATATTGTGCCAGACAGATTTTACTTTAACAAGAGAGTATTAAAATACTCCTTTGTCTGTTTTATTATTTATTTAATTATGTATTGATTTGTCACCGGGCCGGACAGGGGGGCAGACACGGGGATGGGGGGGCACAAACAGACAGCACAGAGA
>NC_060170.1:19309866-19322903 GCF_021292245.1 Micropterus dolomieu | reverse complement strand
GAAACACCAATTGCAGAAAGCAACGAAACCTGCAATAGAACAGAGAGGGGAGCTTGGGGAGGAGAAAAACAACAACAACAAACAAACACAAACAAAAAAACAATAAAAATAATAATAATAGTAAAAGACAACCAGCCGAACAGCAGCAATGAACAGCTGACATATTAAGACAACTAAGAGAACAATGAAAACAAGAAACAGTCACATACACTAAATAAGCAACACAGCACAGCCACGAGAGCTGGAATAATAATTAATTTAAATAAGTAACTGAAAGAAAAGCATCAGGAATAATTCTACCAGGGACAACCTAAGTTTGTTTGTGTCTGTGTGTGTCTGTGTGCGTGTGGGTGAATGTGTCTGTATGTGTGTGTGTGTGTGTGTACATGTGTGTGCGCATAAGCCTGTTAAAGAATGTAGTTGTTAGTGAGAGTGGGACGCCACGACTGTAACAGGCAGGCAAGAACCCCAGTAGCCAATAGGGGTGGGAGAAAGAAAAAGAAAATATCAAATAAAAAACAAAAAAAACAAAAAAAACAAAACAAAGACTCCCAGATGCACTGCGATGCAAACGCAGAAGACCCCGACCCAAATGCCAGTTGACAACGTAATGCCGACGGAACGCAAAAAGCGTAACCCGCGGAAGAGCAGCGCCCGGACCGACCGCAGCGCGCACACAACATAGACCAGTGGCTCCACAACGATATTAAGGATCAACAGTGTTCCTGTACAGCTGGGTAGGCCTCTGTTCATTATTACAGTCATTAAAAAGCAGAACAGTTGGGCTTTATTACGTTACATTCAGTAGGAAGTTGGCTAACGTTAGCTAACTAACATCACATTAGGAACAATCCACAGCTGACATCCTTTGGAAAGAGAATAAATCATACTTCTGCTTTCAGCCTCTCTGGGTGGCAACTGTAACTATTACAAGATGCCCCAGGAACAGCGTTTGACCATATCTCAGCCAAAACAAGCAAGAAAACTAAAAAGCTAAAAAAAACCTCTTTTTAAATTAGAGTCAATGGAGCACATCCATGAAAGTGTTGGACCTCAGTTAGAGCGAGTCCTATACTGCGCTGTTATTGGCCAGCTTGTGTATTCGGGGCATGGCTTAGCAAAGGGTCAATTGCATTGGACTTAATGGCAAAATTACCCTTCTTCTCACCTGATTTATTACCTCAGTAAATGCTTTCCTAAAGAGCTTATGGTCACAATCGCTAGCTGCATGTCTTATTCAATACAGCTCGACAATAAAGCACGGTATGCTTTAGGGCAAGGCTTCTGATTGATAAGTCACTGTCAGGCAACCTGTCAATCAGGATAGAGGAAACTGGTGTCCACTCTTTGTTTTCGCTAACCAAAATTAGCATCCCAGTTAATGTCACAGTTTACGTGAATTACAGATGCACCTTACTAACTAAGCTAGCTAGCGCTACCTTCTCCTCCAAATATGTCACATCCGGCCAAGTCTGGTTCCAAAAAAACAAGATGGCGATGGGCAAAATGCCAAAACCAAGGCTTTAAATGGTTGTCCACAAACTATGAAGCTACGTCCTGCTGTTGTAGACAGTGTATGGTTGTGGTACTGATACTGAAACGATACATTTTTTGATACCTTGGTACATGTTTTTCTCCAAACCTTTTTTTTTTATTTAACAAAAGAAAAAAAATAGTTGTAGCAATTCAATACCTGGACTGGGTGATGGCCATTACGTGATCACATTAAATACAGTTTCTTTGTCAGTGTCATTATAAAAATCATTGGGTCCTCATCAGTTACATTCATTCAGTCATGGTGGGTCACTGTCATACTTTACAAATTATTCCAATGAGTTTCATACAGTAAATGATACAGATTTTAAAGACCATACATTTGATGCCACCTTACAGTAGTTGACGCTTGTTGATACCTAGCCTTATTAGTCAGTACTTTAAAGGTGCTATTATGCTCATTTTCAGGTTCAAAATCTTAATTAGGGGTTGTATCAGAACAGGTTTACATGGTTTAATTTTCAAAAAATACCATATTTTTCTCCTCTTTTCACCCTACGTGTTGTACGCTCCGGTCTTGAGCTACAGAGTGATGCATCTTACTTGTACAAAATATTGGTTGGGAGTTGCACATGCGCAGTTCCCAGGTAAGGACTACTAGCCAATCAGAAGCAGAGAAGGGGGGGTCGTAAGAAACAAGGTAGTGTGATCCAAATCAAAGCCGCTTCAGACTGCGACCGTAACAGATGGTATAAGTTACTCACAAGTCCACAACCACACAACATCATTTTTCTACATCTTACCATAAACCACAACAAAAATCACCATATTTCAACTAAATTTTACATAAAAATTGGCCAAACAATTTGAACGTTTGCACAGTAGCTTTCACATCAGGTGTAACATTAGCAATTTATAGTTATAACTTTAGCTGTGTTAGCCAACGTTTACAACAACGCCACACTTGAACAGTCTGTGGAGTTACATTGCCGTGTTTATTTTAAATATAATTCACAACCAATAAAGCATACTTACAGGTTGTGATTGTGAATTTTCAGGCCCAAACAGAGTCGGAGTTGCATCATCTTTCAGGACTAAACGTTGGACTGTTGCTGGTGTTCTGACGATCTATGCTGCCTTGCCGAAAAATGCTACTATAGTGCAAATCGATAGACTGGACTCTACTCGGCCCTGCTCCATTTTAGGTACAACATTTCTACAATAGAAAACCAAACAAAGGCGAGTCGAGCCAAAGGGCCTCTGCTCAGACTAGCCTGGTTTGAGGGCGTGCCTGACCCCGCTAGCCGCTTGGCAAGCTTTATGACGCATTTTCATTGTGACGTCACAAGTAAAGGAAGTGAAGGGCTGGACTACAAACGAGCTGTTTTCAAGCAGTTCAGAGCAGAGCTTTCTGTGGGAGATGGGAACTCCCTTTGGGCTGGACTTTGGGCTTTTTCACTTTGCAAACCTATTACATGCATAAAAAAGAGATATAACTCAATAAAGGAGAGGGGAAAAGGCGAAAAGCACAATACCACCTCTTTAAGTGTAATGAGCTTTGCCTCCACAGCAGAGCAGACTGGGCTTGGCCTCCCTGGTACTTTGGGTCACAGCAGTAGTACTGTTCTCTCCTGCATTTCTACACACTGTACAGTTATTTTCATGCAATAACAAAGGGGCTGTAGAAATTATGATGCATTGAGTTTAAGAAAATCTTACTAAAGTAGATAAAATCTTTGTAACAATAGTGTGTTTTCACACTGTTTCCCTCTCTAAACAAATATTAAGATGGACTACGAGTAATTATGAGATGCTGGAAGGACAATGGCATCCCTCTGTTGTAAAGCTTTGTCCAGGGATAAACACAGAAGGGGAAAGATTTGCTTTCTCCCCATCTATCAGGTTGATTTGTCCATCAAGAAAGCAGCGCCATGTGAGTCAATTGAATTCTGCAGGAAAGCAGCGGTGTGATACAGTGTGATGAAAAATAAGGTACCATAAGGTGTGGCGTAAAGCTGCCGTTGCAGCTTAGTGCCATGGCAACTGCACCTCCACTGCCGTTGCAAGAAAACTGAATATGATTGCAATGATTGGCTTTGTTTTCAAGTATGTAAATCAGCAAAGGTAATGTTATTAAGAGACAACAATAGAAAGGTAATAGAGATTCATGCAGCTCTGTATTTTGGTGAATGGAACAGCTCTCAGCCAGTTATGCTGCTTGAGCTGCTATGTGTGTGTCAAGGAGCAAATTCTTCGCCTCAGCTAGACTCACACATTGTCTGCCCGGCTTTACAGTCCCCTGCTAGATTCATGTTTATAACGTGGTTGCCATGGTGACCTGGAAGAATTCAAAAGGGACAGGTAGGTCCTGACAGCCAATCAGACTTCAGTTGCTAAGGACACGATGGCAGTATAATGTGAAAATGAGATTGACAGTGGGCATCTCATAGGGTCAAGTGTGGAAATTTACTGAAGCAATTCAATCAACACTGATTGTTTTATTTGAGGTTTAAAGATTAACATATACCCTCAAAATGATCAACCCAAATACTTCATTATAGGATGTGACTGTGGTTTGTGCCAAGAAATTAGCTATTCACAGCAGCCACTTAATGTTTCACAGCAGCCATGCATGACTTACCTGCTCTCTATTAATACATACAGCTGACTCACACACTGGAGAGAGGATTTAAACTAGCTGAACTATTGTTTGTCTCACAGACTCACCAGAGCACAAAGGAGAATAGAAAGCACTGCCCTATCCCCGCTACAAATTTAAATAAAAAAAAAATCTGTAGAAGAGTGCCCACTGAAGATAAGACAAACAAAAGCTCCTACTTGTGCTGCGCATGTGTGTACTGTAAGTGTGTGCGCATCTTGCTGCGTACACTGACAACATGAGTGTGTCATGATGTGTAAAGGCTGAAGTGATGCTGGACAGTATGAATGTGAGAATGATCATGTACTGACTGCAGCATGAAGAAATTTGGCTCTGAGGCAAAGAAACACTTGTTTCAGCACAGCTCTCAGAATCACATTCACATCAGAAACCAGCCTGCCCTTATTATAAATTGGTAAAACTAACAATTATTGTCAGTATTGATTAAACTACTAATTACATTATATATTATGTTTAGTCTATAAAATATCCCAATTCACAATTTCTCCAAGATTATGTCTTTTGCTTGTTTTATCTGAACGACCAAAACCTGACCTTTTGGGTATGAAAAAAAAAAATCACGTTTAAAAACTGCTGTAGCGTCTGTACGAGCACATGATGAGGAAGCATGTCAGAACAGCTTGGACTCGACAACTTATCTTGCCGTGCACAAATGCGGATTTCCTTCCCGACTTGAGGGTTTGTGTCTCAGGGCTCAGAAATAAGTCTGAGACAGCAAAAAAAATCATGCAGTCTGCACTTGTCTTTGGTAGTCACCTCTCTAACTTACTTAATTTGTGGTTACACTGCAGAACATTTTCAAAACCTAATGCAAAATGTAAAAAATTGAAAAATTCCAATCACATTTTCCAAAACCTAAATGTCCCCTCTTCAAATTGTCCAACGTAAAGTACAAAACCATAAGCTGTTAAAATTTTTATCAAAAATGTTGTCATTTACAAAGATATAAAACCGAGAGCTTTAACACATCTTTACATTTTTGAAAGTAGAACTAACAAATGTATGTACTAACATTTTTGCTTCATAAATGACTTAGACAATTAGTTTAACTATATACAGCATTGATGATTAATTTGCCATCCATGAACTAATTATTAGTTAGTATTAATAAGCCAATATCTTGATAAACACACTCACAATGAAAAGCAATACTGTTTAAGTGCAGCTTGCAGTCATGTAGCTGTTATTAATGTGTAAGCAGGGCTTTTGGTATACAACGTCACGACTGAGTACACAGCACGCAGTACACTTACAGTCACCAGACCACTGGCTCAAACACCAACAAAACACAGTGTCACAGTGTTAGCCATTAATCCCAAAAGCAATTTTTAAGTGAAATTTCTAGTGCCACGTTGGGCATAAAACAGCAATCAAACCCTCACACGAACTGTTATTTTGGGTATCCCTTCATGTGCCTGTGTGTGATTGTGTGCCTATAAAGAGTACACAAGTTTGTGTGTGTACATGTTGATATGGGTGTCTAACTGCTTCTTATTATCAGGACTGCTGACCAGTCCTGCTATCCGCCCAGTAACTCAACACCACACGGTACGCACTCAGTTATGGACATTAGAGATACTCTTTTGATGGACACATAATGCAGAGATGAATGGATGAATGATAACTGCATGCAGACACTCATGGACTCCAGAGGTTTTTTCATATCACACATGGACACACGCAGTTCTAGCTGTAGTGCACTGCAAGCACATGGTGAAGCTAATAGGTTTAAGTTGGCAACAGTCCCAGTGATGTCAGAGTAATCCCTCATTAAAACCCTGATGACATCACTGCACTGGTGAGAGAGTGCGAGAGCTGAGGCCACATGCTTAAGGAGAAGTCTGAAGAGTGTGCGTCTACGTCTGTACACTATATATATGTGTATGTGTGTGTGTGTGTGAAAGGGATACCCTTCCAGTTAGCGCCAAGGGTGCCGTCGCCGCAGTGCAGGTAATCCAGTTTAAGCTGTTCCTCAAAACACACAGCTCACACTACTGTCACGTCATACGATGTCCTCATATGCAGTTTATTAAGTACACCTCCACATTCTCACAAACAACTTTAACCTTCAGACAGAGGAGTTAAGAAGATTGCAGAAAAAGTTGATGTTGACCCTGTTGACCCTACGTGTAAACATTTGCAGGCTCAAACGAAACGCAGACGTGGCTAGCCAACTATTTTCAAAATGTACGTGAAAGTCAAAGACAGTCTGCACGAACCGTTAGTATTCACTTCACTTCATTCAATTCACTAAATCTCTGTAAAACTGACGTTATTGTTGTCACGCATTCTTATTCCATCATTCCAGGACCACTTGCACTCCCACTGCACTACAGTGTCTAGATACAGACATCAAGAGCAAAATATCCACAAATGTGCAAATAACACAGTGGAACAGTGATGTGCAGGAGGGCATTTCAGAGCAACTTTTCCTGGTTCAGTGAGGAGGAAGGTGATAAAGTGGGCCCATTAAGGACATGATCAAAATGAACTGAGGAGTGAATCACCAGGATGCCAGGGTCTAAATTTAGTGGCAACAGCATGAATCTATCCCATCGGGTGTCAAAATTACAGATCGATGGTGGCACTGATGTGAATGCATAGAGCCCCTTTATACTCCATATGTTTATATGGTATAGATGCTTCAGTGAAATGAGGTTGACTTCAGCTTACTTCAGCACCCCGCAGATCAACTCACCAGGTTCCTTAATCTCCCAACCCAATGGAAAGCACATTTGGTATGACAGGACATTTGCAACATGAAGTTGCCGCTGGAAAGAAACAGTCAGTAAAAGGTGGTGAGTCCTGGCTATGTGTACCAAGTTAAGTGGGTGGTATTCAGTGTTGTCACAAATGTTCTGTCATTGTTCGTGTTCATTCCTGTCCTGCTGAGAGAGTGTTATTCTACACCCTGCAATGTGCGAGTCTGTCTTACAGGATGGATGAGAAGTGTAACAGTTAGGGTGATGCAAGTGGGAGTTTTCCTGTGAGGACGGACTGTACATGTGCATTCATATTATGCCAGTGCATGAAAAAAATTCAGAGGAAGGTAAAATATGTAGACTAAACATCGGTTATAATAGAGCTAGGCTGTGCAGATTTAGGAAAGGAAATCTGACACAACGCACAAATAAAACAAAAGCGAAAAGCAGAAACAAACAATAACCAAAGAAAACACAATTAAATTGTGTTAAATTCTCTCTACAACTCTGCAGCTAAACACTGTAAATCAAAACAACTCGACAAGTTATTCACCTTCCTTGACCCTCACAGGTTTCCTAGCAAGCATTAGTAGGAATTATAATACTGTATAAATCTGTAATATTCCTTAATCCAGCCAGGTATGTGTGTACGCATGTGTGTGAAAGGGAACTCCCTCTCCCAGCCTAAGCTTTTCTAATCTGTTTGTGTGCTTCCTCAAACACTGTCGTCATCACGGCAATCCTAATCACAATCATCGTCACGCGCAACTCCCCCCTGAGATGAACATGGACATCATCATGCTTTCCTGCTAATAAGAGGTAATTCCCATAACGTTAGTGTTGCGTTTGATTTCCACAAGGGAGGCGGTTGAACTAAAAACAGCTGACAGAGTCTGAACCAGATGACCCCCCCCCCCAACACACACACACTCCTCCAAACACAAACACACCCAGACAGCGACGCATAAACCTTTCAGTCTTAGTGTATGTTGAAGAAAATCCCAGGGCTAGGCCTCTACACTGTTTTCCTTGAAACGCTATTCTCCATCTTTTTGTTTCATTACAACTGTTTGTTTTTGAGCTGTGGTGGGAGTATAAAACCTAGCTGCTCAGAGAGCTGCTTTGTTCCTGCAGGAAAGGGCCTGGGCATGATAACATCTGCTGGCTAACTGCAGGTTTTGTTTGGGTCAAATATTGACGTACACGGCCGCACAGCAGCACTGAGTGATGATATTTTCTATTTCTTTGTGTTTTGCCACTAAATTAGCAGTGACATTTGAATGTCAGGAAAATTAGAAAGAACATTTGATACCTGTTTGTATCAACAATTTTTTACTATATAGTTGAAAGGATCTTGAGTATTATGGTGGTCATTAGGGATGCAACAAACAGTCATAATGGATAAATCGGTTAACTATTTTTCCGATTAAGTCTAAAATGTCGTAACATAGTGGAAAATGTCTTTCATAGTTTCAGTGAGCCCATCTTCGGATTGCACATTTTGTCCAGTCTAAAACCAAATACACTCAATTTACAAAAGCATTAAACATAAACTTAAGCAAACATATCAGACCTGTTAGGCTTGATTAATCAACTAATCGTTCCAGTACAACTTTCAATTGCGATTGACTTACTTTTCATTTTACATTTAACAAACATCTGCAGACCTGGCTCCCTTAGCCCCAGCTTTAGTTTGTAACACTTCTATTTTTGATTTACGCTGTGCTCATATAAGTACTTGCAGCGATCCCCTCGTCTCCAATATGTCTGGCTGCCACGCTGTATTCTTATTGATCTGTCCATCTTCTAGCATCTGTCCTGGAGATGAACACAAGATTGAATGCCCTATCTAGCGGCTGCTGTGTGGACAGCGCCAAGAGACAGCACAGGCTGAGATGAATAAAATTGAAATTAAATGGATGTTTAAAATGAATGTGATGTCAAAGATGCCTGCGGGCTTGTCAGCTCTTGTATGTGTTTCATGTGTATTCCAGTGAGCAAGTTATGTAACTATGGTGACACAACTGCATGGTTGTACAGTGCACATTGTTCCTTTCTGTCTTATTGCTCAGTATTTTTTGATCATCATTAATCAAGCGTCTGTTATAGTGGACAGCTGAAAACGCCAAACTAGACTGCCCTGAATAAAGACAGCGATTTGTGCCCATCAATGCAAAGGCACAAATGAGACATATTTTTATCAAATCATTTATTATATTATTTTAAAATGCTGAAATAAATCCATCCTCAACTAGATAAATGAGCAAATATGCACAAAGGTTCATCCATTTTAATTTTCTGGGTGAGACAAAAAAATCTGATATGGCTAATTATTTTAATGATGCTAATAGATCTAAACTGTTGGCCTGTTATTGTCTGCCAATGTGAGTGTGTTTTTGGCTTTGAGATGCTGTAATGACCAATGACAACAATATCTCCAGACATTGCTCATTCTGCGCAGCATCTCATCAGACCTGAGGGGTATGTTTGGTGTTCTGGACGGAGAATGTGTGCGTGAGTGGGTTTGTTCAAAAACACATGAGGTGTTTCTGTATAACACATACAAGAAAGTAAGCGGATCCACTGTAAATAAGTGGCAGAATAATGCAATAAGAAATCCAAGAGCAGCAATGTCTGAAAGAGAAATTGGATTATGAAGCAAGCGGAAGGCTGGGAAAAGGAGAACAACCCAGCTTGGGCACGAAGAGTCTGAAGATTGCCAGAACTGACTGACTCAGTGTGTGTGCTCAGACAAACACACACTAACAGCAAGATGTCCTACACAACAGGTGTGAAATAATGAACTGATCATTTAGCAATTCAAAAGAGGGGCTAATTGAAATTCCTCTAACAGAGAGAGAAGGTGAAACAGTGAAGTCTTTGTGAGCAACAGCAGTGCGTGCTATCCTCTATGCAGATTAAACTGAGAGTCTCAAACATATCAGTAAGAACAAGTCTGTCATGCTTCAAGTAACTTCATAATCAATTTAACACTGCAGTGCCTCGTGGGAAAGCTGGAGTAACAACGGATTCCAGTTAATTCTCACTATCACAGCTCTTATTCACACACTGCAGAATATTAACAAAACTGATGAAGAGACAGTAATAAGTCCTAGTAATAAAATCCTTTTTTTCAGCTGTGTGGGTCACAGGATCTGCTATAATCACACAGGATTAGTCATTAGTCATAGATCAGACCGAGCTGTCGGCACCGTAGCCTACACAGCTGTTGGACTGATTGTATGACTGAAAGTGGTTTTGCACTGCCTTGACATTATGCTAAGTTTTGCATCCCAAGTGCAAACAGATAGATCTAGGGATACAACTAACAATCATTTAGAATTACTGATTAGTCTGAAAATAGAGTTTTGGTTTTATAAAGTTGCACTAATCAAGATTTTTATATTGACAAGGGGTCAACTACTATGTGTAATGGCACAAATCTGCAATTCCTCTCAACTCTACAGATGAAGTTTCAGTTTCATCTTTAAGTTAATTGTTTTGGGTTTATGGTTCGTAACGTTACTATTTTGGTTCACTCTCAACACTCTCATCAACTTAATTTCTAGCCACAGCAGGCAGCTGTTTTTTAAAGGTCTGATAAACCCACTTTAGACTACTAATTAAGTTAGCAACCAGCTGGTGAGCTTAGTTGTGAAGCTAAAGGCCAAAATACTTCCATGAAGAGTTGGTAGAGACTAAAACAAAGCCATAAGGAGAGTGAATATTGGAGTTACTATACGTGTCAGATGGCCAGAAACACAACTGCAAAAGAATACTAATGCTGCACCGTGTCTGCTGGATGTCTAAATAGGCAACTGTTTTCCAACCCTAGATTTCATAAACTTTTAATGTGATAATAACCCAATGGTGTGTCTGCTGCTTGTTCTTCTGCGACAGACAATCAATTGATACTTCTTTGATGAATAAATCATTTCAAGGGCATAGGATTTAGTAGGGACAGTGGGGACATGTCTCTGCCAATATCCAGCTACTACTGAATCATCTCTAGCAATAATTTTGATTAAATCAAGATCAAATATAATCACTGTTGCCCGTCACAAACAGCTCTTGTCCTCTACTGCGAGTCTAAAGTGTTTATAAATTGTATAAACGCAAGCTGGAGTATGCGTGAGTTACTATGATTATGGGGATGTTCTGCGTCTCTGTCGCTCTGAAACTTTACAACAACACGAGGACAACATGAAATATCAGCCATTGAATCACATGTTATGACAATTCACAGTAATGCCTGACGAGCGCCAAAAATATAGAATTACTATTTAAGAACTTTGTGTTTTAGGCTGACACAATTTCAACACAAAAAAAAAGAGAACAGTTTAATTTTGTGCAACTTAAACCGTGAACTTCTGTATGTGCAGTTACAGTATTTTGTTGTGTGAGCAAGGATTTTGGCAAGGTGGAGGTGAACACAGAGCAGCAGAACTTTTATCCTTTAAAGAGCTTTTTATCCCCACTCATAAGTCTTCTTTCACACAAAACAGCCTGGTTTCCGTGACAGAATACACTCGAAGAAAAAGTGTGAAGAAGAGAGGAGTGTTAGACTGTGTGGTCCTATCAGGGGAGTGAGTGGAAAGCACCCTTAATATGGCTGAGTACATCAGCATAACCCTGTGGAGTAGGCTGGCAGAGATTGATTCTGCAGGTGAGCAGTGGCTCTGTATTCCACACATACACACACTCAGTACTGGTGGCCCTCTGAGACAGAAGTGAGTGATGACTTTGTCTCCTCAAAACTGACAGCGGGTCTCTGCTGTCACCAAAAGGCCCATTTTAAAAGCTTTGCCTCAGTCCCAACAACTTGGAGTGATAGAAAGCAATCTAAAGTTTGGCTGAGATTGACTCAGTCACACTGCTCAATCACTGACAATATGCAGTGGGAGAAAGCCTCAAAGAAATTAATTATATAACAATGCATTGTGTCTTGTTATCTTACTGACAAAATGTGGTACGTCTTAGGTAGCCACCTTTGGGGCCACTGACAAAGAGAAAGGAAGAGAAGGGACGTTGCGAGAGTGAAACTTGATAGTAACGGTGGCATTCAGATTCAGCGGCAGGCAGCTCCCTTAAACTTTGCTAGATTTTTGTTTTAATTTCTTATTTTTTCCACCACTATTACTGAAATATTTATGATTAGGATTACCTATGACAAAAATACACACATCCAAATCGGAAAAGGAAGTGCAGGGATAGCACTGAGCGCAGCGGACGCTGAGACGATCACTGCTCACGGCATCTCCCGTCCAGACAACCACACCAGCTGGACCAAACATCACCACAAGCAGTATGATCGAACCAGGAAGAGAACAAAGCAAGTGGGGACACGAGCTAAGCTAAGCTAGGTCGGACCTAAGGCTATTCCACTACCCAGCCTAATCCTGGCTAATGTCTGGTCGCAGGAAAATAAAATGGATGAAATAAGACTCAGTCTACATTATATTACATTCATTATTCATTTAGCTGACGCTTTTATTCAAAGCGACTTACAATTGCTATACATGTCAGAGGTCGCACGCCTCTGGAGCAACTAGGGGTTAAGTGTCTTGCTCATGGACACAATGGTGGATGGGTCACAGTGGGTGAGTCTAACTCAACAACAATCAGAGACTGCTCCTCATCTTCACTGAGATCTGGCTGCACCTTCCCCTGTCCTCATTTTGGTCCATCAAACCATATTTCCATGCTTCTCCTGCCTACTTACATCCAGCTGATTAAAAGGGTCACACCAACAGTAATAACAGTCAAAGTGTAGACAAACAAGGCTTCAGCAGCTCTACAGGCTTGTTTTGAGACAAAGCATATGGTCAGAGAGGCTGCAAGGCTACAGTAATTGATGACGGTCTACTAAGGAGAGATGCCTGCACAGAGCCCTACAATACTATATGACAATACCCACCCTGGCCACAGCCTCTTTCCCCTGCTGCTGTCTGGCAAGAGATACAGAAGTATCTGCTGTCACACAGATTCTAGAGCAGCTTCTTCCTTCACGCTGTAAGACCCCATAATTCATCTTCATCATTGCACCTTGTAAAATTGCTTTATTTCTATGACTTGTTATTTAACCACCCATCTACTGTAGATCATTTTTGTGTATAATGTTTGTTTTGTGAGTAGCATAAAGGGAACGACAACTTAATCTT
>NC_060170.1:19284210-19309846 GCF_021292245.1 Micropterus dolomieu | reverse complement strand
CTTGCCTCTGTCGCCTAGTGCTTGCTCTTGGTGGGAACTGTTGGGCTTCTGTAAATATCATCACAGAGTACGGTCTAGACCTGCTCTTTTATGAAAAGCGCTGTGAGATAACTGTTGTTGTGATTTGGCGCTATATAAATAAAATTGAATTGAATTGAATTGAATTGAATGCCTGCACAGAGCCCTACAATACTATATGACAATACCCACCCTGGCCACAGCCTCTTTCCCCTGCTGCTGTCTGGCAAGAGATACAGAAGTATCTGCTGTCACACAGATTCTAGAGCAGCTTCTTCCTTCACGCTGTAAGACCCCATAATTCATCTTCATCATTGCACCTTGTAAAATTGCTTTATTTCTATGACTTGTTATTTAACCACCCATCTACTGTAGATCATTTTTGTGTATAATGTTTGTTTTGTGAGTAGCATAAAGGGAACGACAACTTAATCTTGTTAAACAACTCTGTGTAAAATGATGAATAAATCTACCTTGAACCTTGTACCTAAACACCTTGCCTAAAGAAAACAATCACAAAAACACACCAAAATGACACGATTAAACAATGTATTATTTAATGACTATACACACCCTCCAACATTTAGGAGAAGTGTTGCAGCAATACATTTCCAATCCCTGTTTTCTAAATATAGCCTATCCCCTCCGCCTGGTCTCTTAGGCGCTGGATTCACTTAATTGGATTACTACACACACTTTTCATTTCCTTTCTGGTTAGTGTTTAATGAAGTTTAGACAATCATACATCTCGATTTATTCATTGTGGTGCTGAAGGCAACACCCGGCACGTGTAAAAGTGTAGGATGAAAACAGCTTGTCATTTATTACATAATTCCTGGGAGTCTACATTAGTGGTTATGTATGCAGGCTAAAAGCAGAGTGAAAGAGAGAGAAGGAGAGACAGAGACAGAGGGAGAGAGAGAGAGTGTGTGCATTTGTCAGTAATGTTCCTCCATGACCTCATTACACACTGGAGTGAGATACATGTGGAATTTTAAAAAAGAAAAGCCCAAATAAATACAACAGAAACATTTGTGTGTTCATGCCTGGGTGAGTGCACATGTGAATGCATATATTTATTTTTTTGTGACTCGGTATCTAGACCCATATCTTTGTGTATGAGCTCTATTCTCTCAGAGCTACCCTGTTGGTACACCACACATCTGACACAGAAAGAAGGGGACCGGTCCATTATCAAGGTACTATGAATAATACAGATCCTCCTGAAAGCTCCTCTGGACTCATACACCCTCACATACACTATGATGGTGCATAGCTTTACTGTGTGGAGAAAGAAAGGGGAAAAAATCCCTGCCTGAGGTTTAAATGAAGTCTGACAGGCTCATCTCCCATTTTCAGAGACTAATGCTCAACTCTGACAACCATGACAGCCCTGAATTGTTGTTGCAACACTGCCACTAGATTTTCTACATCCATCCAATTCAGCAACACAATACATTCAAGCGGGCTGTGAAGTACATCTTAGTCAGATTTCTGTCAAATTAATAAAGGAATTACAGCAACAAGGGAAGACTGTATCTCAGCAAATGCATGTTATGTAACAACACATTTCTCTCTCCTTCTCTTTTCTGTTCCTTTGACATTTGTGATAGCATTAACTATTATTTGTTTATGAATTATAATTATAGCAACAAGAGAGTGAATTAAATTCAAGTTATTAAGTAATTAAATTGAGTGCAGGTTATACACAAAGTTTCAAGGTATGATGTCTACTGATTAAAACAGTGACTTAACAATTACAAGTTCACTCATCTATACTTTCCACTACACTGCCTGCATCTCAGTTTATGTTATGTATACAGTCAGACTGTGTGTGCATGATAATCTATATCAGTGTGTGTGAAGAGGAAAGAAAAGAACAAGGATGTTTTGCTATGTTTCTGTTTACAATGTGTTTATGGATTATTAATATTTGACATGCATCCTGATTGAAAGACCAGCCCACTTGTGTATGTGTGTGTATGTGTGTGGGTGTGTGAAAGAGAGAGTGTAGCTGGGTGGACACGCTTATGTGCGTATTAATTTTTGTCTTGACGTCTGCATAGAGTTCATCTGCTTCTCTGCATTTATTCTTCTGTTCTATTTACTTCTACACAGCTCTCTTTCAATGTGTCTGCTGAAAAGGCCAGTAAATGGCCCTCTATTTGTTTAAGTCAAAAACATCTACTTAATTTATTACATGACGTTGAATTCAACACTAAAACCTATTAAATGGCATTACCAGGCAAATCTCATCCTCTGCAATATGAGCAGATGTATCAGCTGAATCAATGGTCGCTATTGATGAGAACAATTTGTGCCACATAGTGTAGATTGCACAGACATCCGATCTAGAGCTCATATTTCCCACCCTCCTGCCTTCACATGCATCATCCACCAGAGAGACACAATAGAGAAAAGAATAAAACAAAGCACAAAGAATACCCACAGGCCCAGGGCTATTTGTGACTAAAAAGAATACAAAAAATGGTTAAAACTGTAGTGAAATGCAGCAAGTGTAGCATATGTGTACGTGTATTGTCACACCACATAATAGAAGAATACCAAAGAAAAACAGTTGACAAACAGGTCTGATAGACGACAATACAACTACCAATACCTGTGGTCGAATGGGTTTAATATAGTTTGCCAGATTAGCATGAAATACTCAAACCACTGGAAAAACTTTGTTGGGAAAATGAGCCTTGTTCATATCCCAACAGGCCACTATGATGACATCACTGACTCCTCTGTGTCCCTCCCAGTTCATTAATGTAGCTGTGAGACAACTATTCCCATAAGATACCCAGCCTAAGTATGACTAATCAAAACAAGACAGCAGAGAAACCCAGCAACACGGCACTTTTATCAAGATCTACTTTTGTACCTTGGAAAGAAGTCTCCATCTCAGTGTCACAATATGTCTGTACTATTTCTGACTAGCCCTCCTATTTATGGATCAAGTTTAGTTTGGGAGAAAATGACAGGAAACGTCTGGCCCATTTAACAATAAATTTCCCCAAATACATCTGAGCTGAGCTGGAGAAAAAGTACTCTGGGCTGGGCTAGACTAGGCTAGGTTAACCTTCAGGGAGCTCTAACCGTACAACAAAAACAACACATCCCAGCGTGTTGAATGTATATGCAATGAATACATAAAATGAATGTCAAATCACATTTGATGTATTTTTAATCTCATGTACATACTCCTTTATGTGCACAGCAAAGCAACTGCAGTAAACCTATAAACAGACAAAAAAAAATAGACAAAAAGTAAACAAAGCCACCTAAACCATGACCACTATCAATACTCACCATATCCAGGAGTGCCTTCTAAAAGGAAAATGGCTGAGGTGCATCATGGACCTGTCACTGGGAACACCTGGACATTGTCCAGGTTTCATACCGAAGCTGTGTCAGGATTGATCCCCCTGCCTCTTAACCTTTCACCCTTTGAGTCCCTCTGTCTAACTAGCTATCTATCTACAGACACTGGCAGACAGTATCTGCAGGCCCCGGCACAATACGTAGTGTCCCATACTGCAGTCCACTGCTGTGATGCGTCCATTTATACCAGTATACCGATAAAGACTCCCTTATGAACTTCCAACCTCACTGGTTTGGTCCTAGTGCATCACTGCAAAAAATGGCTAGCTTACATCCAACAAGGCAATCTTAAAAATCTAACTACATAGCACCATAAAATCCATTGAGTTCAAGAAGAAAAAATAAAAATCCCAATAAATGTGACAGTAAAAAAAGAAGCGTGAACTGGAAGCAGACTTATGCCCAGTGTGAACTATGTCTTTCAACGAGTCTCAGCAGTATAAGCTCACAGGCGACCACCCGGCAGGACCAGCTAAGCTCTCCGGCCGCAGCTCTTTTTTCCGTGGGATTCTTCCGGCAAAGGCTTGGAAATTACTGTCCCACATCCACATGGTGAACCAGTTCAGGGACTCATTCCTCCGGAAAACATTCCTTTTCCTGACAGCCAACAACGCCGGCTGGAAAGGCAGCGGTAGTCACACCAGCATGACAGAGCATGTTACACACAGAGTCACTCACACACTCACATTCGCTTTCATCTCTCAGCTTTGCCCTCTTTGTCTCTCTTACTTTGCGTCTCCCTCTGTGTTCTGCCCTTTCACAACCTCACAGGGAGGGACATGAGGAAACGGAGAGGAAAAAAAAAAAAAAAAACAAGAGTGAAACGTCTCTTCAGTATCTCCCCTTCTCTCTGTCTCGCTCTCTCTTGTCTATCTCCTCCTCCTTCCTGGCTCCAGTCAGTGGGATGTCCTGACCCTGTGTGCCTGCTCCTTCAGTATCCAGTCAGCTAAACCTATTGATCCTCTTACAACATGCTGCTCCACTTCATTCACAGAGGAACAAGTCTGCACATGTACAATTTGCATATGAGCAGGAGTTCATACACTCACACAGAAAGTCTCTGCTGTATAAAGTAATATGGACAAAGTGTTGACAGAAGTTATTCCCCTCATTTCCTCCCCTTAAATCCACCTTCCACTCTACTTTTCTTTTCTGAAGTAATGTGTTTGTCTCTGTTATAGCCCTCCTTCGTCATAACAACGCAAGCACTGAGTTACTGTTTTTGTTTTTGCTACTATAAGCACACCCTGTGTCTGTCTCTAGTGTCTGCATGCATGCCAGTGAACCATGAAATTTCAAACCGCACAGCAAATGCCACCTTTTTTTCTGTGTGTGTGTGTGTGTGTGTGTGACATATAGTTTGTGCTGTGAAAGCATGCAGGGGGGCTTTCAAGGCATATTTGTTTCAAGAAACTTGTTATACAGGATGTCATTGCCCTTACTGCAGTATAACACATTCCTGTGTTCTCACACCAGCCGCTTCAGGCTCCAGATGGAGTCTGTAATCTCACCTATAAGCCAAATGGCAATCAAAAAGAGTAAATTTGATTTTTATATCTACTGAATTATGAAGGTAACAAGATAAATCACAGCAAATCTACAATTCATTGTTATTCATATTGCATGCCTATCTATGTAACAGTTTGTGTTTGCATGCACGTATATGAGTGACTTTGCGTGTCAATTGGCGCATATGTGTGCGAGTGGTGTTTGCACGGAAGTTCTGAGTCGAGGTTAGCACACTAAGGTTGTGTCTGTGTGTGTGTTTTGCATTGCCCTCGCTGTGGATAAGCTCCAGTTGCTGTGGTCTGAAAAACAGGATCCAGCACTGCTTCTTACACACATCCTGCCCAACGCACACGTCAGCAGCCTCTCAACTCCTGCCAAAAGTCAAACCACCTCGCAGCCTCTGTTAGCCTGCACCTTCAGCCACTCTTAAATAGGGTGGAACAGCGCTGAACGTTGAGGAATCTGCTTGCGGAAGACAGAAATGCAGTTCTCTGGGGGGATGTGGGTAGTTTGTGTTTGTGTGTAGAGGGGAAAGATTGACAGTTTAGGCAGAAACAGGGACACACAAATTCAAGAAAACATCTAGACTGAAGCACCTGTTATTCATTATGTACACATATGAAACTCTCCATCTGTCTCTCAGATTTAATCTTAAAACAAGACAGACATCTCGCGTACAAATGGGGCCAAGCTGGGGCCAACGCTCTAATAATAGAATATACACTGTATGTCCCTGTGTGTATGTGTGTGCTATTGCATAATCTTAGTCCCTGCTTTAGGGGCTGTTGGACCATGTTCCACTCAACACTGGTGAGCTGTCACTCCTCCTGCAACCTGAAAAAGAGAGACTGGAGGAGAGAGGGGAAAAAATAAAGAGAGTGTAAAGAGACAGGGAAAGAGAGAAACACAGATGGAGAGAGAAGGTAGGGTAGAGTGAATAAAACTAGATCAAATGCAGCCATGCTGCAGGGACACGAAAACCTTGAGACAACGATATGTGGCTGACAGAAAGCTAACACAGTCACATATTACAGCCATAATGTACTGGCACAGTATTAACCTATCATCATCTTTGACCCCATCTTGTAAGCACAACAGTGTATTTTTCATCTACAAATCTACAATCTACATCATATTTGAATCAGCAGGCCTTCTCCATTACATTAGTGTTCCAACGTGGCTCTCTGTAACTGGGCATCAGAGGGAAAGAGGCCGGATTACACAGCGGAACAACTGCATATCGATTTCACATGTACTGACATTTAGCAAAGTACTTTTCCTTATTTATCTGCAGATCGATGTCCAAAGAACGCAGGCTGAACAACCTCTATAGTCACATCACAGAGCTGGTCCAACAGCATGGCATGCCAGCTGGATGAAGTCCTGCTTTAGTTCCCGATGTTTTGCAAAACAAGACAGACACGATGTCACGTAACTCTTCAAGTCATATGACCTGAAGCAGAATGTAAGGTAAGCTTTGTGACAAGAAAACCAATATATGAACTGTGCTGTATAATAATGCTTCATCACACTGCTGTGTAGCCAAAATGTTGCATTTAAATAGGTAAAAGTAAAGTTAAAACCACACCAGTACAGGGATTTGGGGGTGAAGCTCCTCAAACATCATATGTTGCATTCAAATAGGAAAGCTAATCTCTCTAGAGACAGAGAGAGATAACTGGGCCCTCATGCACGCTTTGTTCCTTTGAGGTATACCAGCTGTCCATCACTCTGTGTATCGCTGTGGAAATGTCTTGGGCCCGGTCCTCCTCCTTGCCATTCACAGATGGTTGTGCAGTGGCATTTGAGCAAAGGTTAACTCATTCCCCCTTCGAATCAGATATTTGTAATTAGATTCCCACATCTAATGGGGACATGGAGGCTTCAAGAGCCATTTGTAGAATGTGAAGAATGTTTAAGTACCCAAAAAATTGCTCACTTGTGGAGAGGAGAGGGTTTTTCGACTCTTTGATTTTAGGGCAGACCAAAAGACAGAAGGGAGGGACTCAATTTATGAGAAAAACATGCAAGATTACAGCAAAGGAGCAGCTGTAGTCAGCGGTGAAACACACATGTGCAATGCAGTACATCCCCTGTGTACCATAAGTCCTGCTTCTTACCAATCAGTTATTGTAGTAGGTAAAACATAAGACTCAAGACTACAAATTCTACATACCATTTTGTGTGACAATACAATTGACAAAAACAAAAATGTATATTCCTTAAACACAACCCATAACTAACAACATATGAAGAGATCCCCACAAAACATTTCCCACAATTTGCAGTGTTTTCACTTTCCCCAAGTGCAACAGAATCTGCCCTCGTTTATAAATCCTCTCAATCAGATGGTGGGCCAGGCGGTTAAAGGCATCATGAAATACCTGGTTAAAAAAACACCATTATAAATTGTTATATCTATTTTGACTGCTTCATGAGGCTGTTCTTTTCCGAGAACAGGTCCAGATGGGAGCTTACTGAAATATCAGTGGTCCATAACCCGAGGCAATCGCCACTACAACACCATCTGGTGAGAATGGGTTTCACTAACAGTTGGTGCAATCAACTCTGCTCTTCCCTCTGATACCTTCATTATCTCATTACATCGACAGAAACATCACTTTTACTATTTAAGTGCCAATACTAAAATCAACGGCTCATTGTGTACACTGTTATACACATACAACTGTAGAGCAATATGAGGGTATATACGATGCAACAGCAGAAATGTCTCCGTCACAGTTCTGGCAATGCCACGGAAGAAGACAGGGACAAGAAAACATGGAGGAACAGAAATGTGAAGAATTGATATTGTAAATACAGAGTAGGAGGAGTTTGTAAAGAAGTAATGATGTATGGCTATTTTATACCATTTCTTTATTGAATTTTCAGAACAATTACTGCATTGTGATATATACTGTTACTACAGTATATAATTACATATACTGTGATCACCTACACCTAAATACTGTGATTTTGTTACTGGAAAAGTGCCAATAGCCACTGTACTAACATTACACTGTTATAAGACTGCATTGGCTATCCTTATCAGGTGCTTAATAGGGGGAATGATAATTTTAGGGCTGTCCCCGACTAAGGATTTACATAGTCGAATCAGAATCATCAAGTCCTGCCTGACTGATAGTCAAGTCATGTGATAGTCATGTGTGTTTTTGTGCGCAGTGATTGCAGCAGTGGGGGGGTTGGGTGGGGAGGAGGTTTTACAAACGGTAGCTCCGCTTTTATCTTGAGAAGCTGAAGAGCTTCAGTCTCTATTCATTCAACTTACATTGGTGCGGACAACTCAGCACAACACCGGTGAAGCTGGGGCTCAGTCTCTTCAGCAAGTGTTCCTCTTCCGCCACTACACACATGCACGCTACGCATACACATGCGCACCATTTTGGATTTATTCACGCACTTTAAAAACATTTATTAAAAGTTTTATTTCTTTTTACAGGTTTATTTACGGCATTAAACGTTGAAATGTATATTGTAATATGCTGTATATTAACTAATTGGGTGAAAACTGGTAGTTCTATGTAAAATCAGACGTTGAGCACCCAATATCGCCAAAATGGCATGATCCTCGTTTCATTGCGAAGCTTCGACTGAGATTGACAGTTGAATCAAGCTCTGCCCATCGACGCATCGAATCTTCAACTACTTGGGTTCAGCCCTAGATAATTTACTACTTGCCAAAAATAGTCCCTAAAACATAAAATTAGACTGTCTGGCAGTGGATTTTCTATTTTTATCGATTATTTGTCACACTTTTCACAATTTTAAACAGCATAAGTTCATTGTAAAAGGTGAACTGCTGACCAGGAAAAACATCAACCTGAGAGCTGCAAACGTGAGCAGGATGTGTAGGAACGTATTGCTGCCTTTGGTATTTCCCCCTTGATGTCACAAATTGCAGAGACGTGTCCAAACAAGTTATAAACAGAGTGTAGAGTACCCGCAGATACTAGCAGTCAAATGTAAGACATCTCATTATTAGCAATAATCAAACACAATTAGCTGCAGTTATCAGTACAATATATTTTTCACTCTAATTAGGTATATGTAGCAGACAACATACTGTAAATTTGTCTTATAATTATTGCCATTGTTTCATGTGTTTGTTTGTTTTAAAATTTTGGATATAAATTTGTTTTCAATTTCCTCCCAGTCCAGAGAGAAGTGCTCCCTTTGAGGCACATGCAGTTCTTATTCAGTGAAGCAGTTGAAATTTTGTTGAACATCAAAAGGTGTTCATGGAAACAAATGCACTAATTGGAGTCACACGCTGTATCCAAACTGACCTGCCCCCTCATCCCTAAAATGTCACAGACGTATGAATGCACAGGAATGTACAGACTGAAGCTCAGAATAATTATCAACTGTTCTGTCTATCCCCAGCATTGCACTTTTGATCTGCTGCCATCAGAGGTAAAATAGCACCAATTAGCTTCTGCATTGCACATTTCAATAAGAGCTTTGTACCCGGGCGATCAAATGACGCTCACCCCGTAGGGTCGTAAAAATTTTTAATGCTCACCAGTCAGTTGGCTGTATTGAGGGCTTGTTAATGCCACCACCAATCACCATTTTGCATGATTGCCATAGTGACAAGGCTCAAAGGTGGCAGCTTTTTAGCTCTTTTGCTCAGTCACAGATGTAGTTAGCTAACAGTGGATATAATTTAATATAAAGGCAGTTTTGCCTTCGTTTGATAGTTAATGAGGAAATACAAAACAAGGTGAAAGCAAGGGGAGCAACAAGCAACGATGAAATTACTGTCTGTCTTCCAAATGATTTTAGCACTGTCTGAGTCTGACGACATCTGATGAAGAAGGTGATTAAACTGAAAACATTTATCATAGCAGGAAAGTCACAGGTGTAAGTAATAGCATTAATAAATGCAATAATCCATACTCTTTTGCATGTTGGCTCACTGACATGGCATACTGAGCCACTTAAAAGGAACAGAGCCATCACTTGTAAATGGTATTAATTACACCTGTGCTTTTCCTGCTGTGGTAATTCAAGATGTATGCTGTAAAAATGCCACTGAAAGGTCAAACACTCAGTAGTAAATTTGAGAAAAGTTTCTTACTCAAGAAAATGAGAAGACCTAAAATGTCTGAGCGCTGTGGGTTAAATCCTAATAAAGCATCCAAAAACTAGAAAACTAGAATTAAAAGTTGTCTAATTGCTGTAGTGGCCAATAGCATCCACAAAACTACCTCTCACAGTCACTTCTGTGACTAAGATTATTTTCAAACAAAACTATATTTGTTAAAACTGACTAGATGGTGCTTGCTAAATTTAAAATAACATTACATGGCATTTTCTGGGCTATTAATTCCCCTGGCACGTACTAAGCCAATGATTGTTTCTACACAAGGACACCAGTGTAATTAGTTTCATGTGATAATTTGTTTTGGCTCTAATTGCCTGTTGTATCTGTTATGGTTCCCTCCAGTGAGACCATTTCTCTCAGGTTGCTAAAGAGGGAGAAAAGAGACAAGATACATATTGCTCACAGATGTGTTGAAAAAGACCCATGCTTGCCTATAGTGTATACTGCTGTCATCCCGCTATTGCAGCTTCTTAATATCTATAACCATGTTGTGAAGATCTACAGTTTTATCCCACTTGCACCCCTTAAATATCTGTATCCATTCCATCCAATGCTCTCTGCACCCTCCATTCCCAGCCATGGTATCAGCTCTGTTGCTCAACCCCTCCAAAAATAGACTTTTCCTGCATTGCACCAACGTTGTGTCACTGTTGCAGCCAAGGCGCTCCACTGGCTTCCCTTGCACTGGCTGACTAGTCTGAGTCTTAATCACAGCACTTGATGGACTAAGTGTCTATCTGGGTGTGATTAGTTATTCCCCTGAGGGATGCTATGACCCAATGATGACCTCCACTGTTAGGCTAATTACTGTAGGCTCAGGGGAAAACACATGTCTGTGGTTACACTGACTGAATGAAGAATAATAATCTGACTTAGATCCTGTCCAGTGTAGTTTGTTTTAAGCAGTGTATCTAATTTTTTTATCAGTATGTTTTGTCCAGCTATTTATTGTGGGTTTTAGCTTTTTATGTGAAACTGAGGCTTACTGGAATTTCCCAGCTTCCCTGTCTCTTCTGTTTTACCAAGTAAACATATTTAATTTCGCATAACAGCAAATGCATTCTCTAAATATTTTAACAGCTTTAAATTTACAAGACAGGCAACCAAAGATTGATTTTGAGAGACATCGTATCAGATGTCTGATGCCTTTTACACTTGGCTGCTTTTACCCATCCTGTGTTTGAGATTTCACTTGTTTAGAACACGTGTGTCAGTCAGTCAAAAAGGCAAATTATACTGTTATCATTTATAAAGCATGCATGCAACGCAAACTGTTAGACATTTGTATTTTATCATGGCATTTGGAAAAAAAAAATGTAGACCAGAAATAGACAAATTGTTTGCACAAGGCTCCTGGCGCTAGACAAAAAGTCTGGGGATCACCAATGGCATAAGGATTCATCGTCTGTGAACCATGATCGTCTGTACAAAATGTTGTGAATACATCAAATTTATGTAGAGATATTTCGCAGAATAAACCTATCCAGTCATTTTTAAGATAGTTTGCCAATTAAGCCAGAAATGTCAACCTGTTGGTGGCGCTAGAGGAAATATCACCAAAGTCATTTTGGGACCACAAATATTTGTATAACATTTCATGCCTTTCCATCCAATAGTTGTTTAGATATTTCAGTCCAGACAAAAGTTATAGACCGACTGACAGATATTGCCTTCCCTAGAGCCATGCAGCTAGCGTGACTACAAGTCACAGAGACAAGGAAGAGAACCAGAAGAAGAAAATGCATTCAAGCTACTGAAATCAACCTGAAAAATTTGACTTTGAATGAACAAGAGATACTTTGAAGGAGATGTGTATAATGGAAATTCATGTTTTTCTGTAACTGCCTTAACTTCCATGCATGGATTATGAAGAAGGAGCAGCACATAGTAAAGAGTATTGCAGGGGACTTGTGTGACATTAAACTGTTAAAGTAATTACAGGTTAGAAGGAGGCTTGCAGGCTGTAAAATGATCTTACTCTAGAAATGGCTCAGACTGTGACATTCTGTCTGCAAACTGTGGAGGAAACCACCGAACTCTGTCACACAGAACAGCACACGCCCTTCCAAATACTTGCATAATGGGCTCATATTTTAGTTTACATGCATGGTGATAAAACACAAGCAATGGGCTAAAACAGTAAAAACACACAATAAAAAATGTCACGCTTATTAAGCGTCATCTGCTGGGTTACAATGCCTCTTGGAGTATTAAAGGGGAAGAGCAGTTGTTTTTACAAATTCAGTATTATTCAAGGTGATATTTAACATGACCACTGTGAGTGCAGATATACCAATATATGACAACTAGAGAATAAAGGGAGGAAAAACTGTGCGATATAAATATGTGATACGTGAGTGACAAGCTCTTATAACATTAAAACAATGGGTTAAATTCAGTTACTTTTCTTTATAAATTTCCTCATTTAAACAGAATACAACGTAAGTGTGTAGTCCACCTAAATAGATTTGTCCTCAATCAAATGGACATCTGTGCATTTCTGGCTTCCATTTAAAAACAATCATGCAGTTTAAAGTGCGATTGATTTAAAAGCTTGCCAAAATGATGAATTACCGTGCAACTGATCTGGAGAACTGTATTACTTAATCAGAAGTAAGCTTGTGATTAAAATGCTGTTGTGCAAATTTGCAAGTGTCACAATCTGGAGCTTGGACCATTATAAATACATTCTCAACCTGTGGCACAAATTGCCCTAATTTCCCAGTGTATCTTGACAGTGTTGAGACAAAGGAAGATGAATTCCTACTTTTTCAACGATGTTAAACTTTGTTTAAATGTCTTGTGTTTCCACCAAACATACTGGACTATTGTTTGTCTTATAACTTTGCATATTCAGTTTACTGTAACCTGTGTTACCGGTAATTTGTTACTTTCCGCATATCATGGCGATGACAGCATTGTGTTGGCTTCTAGACCGAATGTGACAGGAAAGGCAGAGGAGCAGACAGAGATTGCCTTGCCACCCTTGTCGGCCATCATGGCTCCCTATGACATTTAAAAGTTAAACTTTCACCCAACCTTTTATCCACACCTCACCATCACCAAACGAAACCTGTCAGCCCACTAGAAACCCCTGGCAGGAGGGTGGTGGCTTCAAGTTAGAGGCAGCCGAAGAGAGAAAACTCTGCTTAATGATTCACTCTCAAATGCAAACAGATGTTAAGTGTAGAGGAGATAGCCGTCATTAAAGCTGACTTGCCTGTGTGCCTTTCAGTTTTGCATATGTGAAGCTGAGGTTGAAAATATGCAAATGTTGATGACTGTGTGTGTAACGTGTGCTCGCATGTGTGCACAAGCATATGGATATGCTTTCCTGTACATCTGTGTGTGTTTGATGTGGTCACCGGCTCCAAGAGGCAGTCCAGTACAGACACATTAACCACAGCTCTCAAATTTTTATAACATGAGATTAAAAGAACCTACTGCTTTACTGGAAACTATAAACCATCTGGTGTATCATATTTTTTTTTAAAACAGTCAAAGAAATTTGTCTTCTGGGCAAACTGAGAGGCGGAACTGAGCAAAAGGATCCCCCACTCAACTGCAGGACCCCCGTCACTGGCAGGTATTCATCACCCTACTTAGGAGAATGCTGAAGAAAACTGAATTCAAAATATTTAATAATAAACACTTGAAACCTGGTTTCAAGCTAAAACTTGAAACAGGGGTTTTCAAGGATTTTAAAGTCAATACAAAGCATGTAAAATCAAAGATGCGCAGGATGTCATTGTTGCTCATTAACTGAGTGTTGTTCAGCCCTCCAGTATTGGTTAGAGAAAATCATCATGGTCATGATTTTTATTACTTTGCACTACAGCTGGAGTGTTCGTGTGTGTGTTTGTGTCCCTCATAAATCACAAATATTTGAGCTGCTCAGTGACTGAAATGTCCAATTTATAGGAGACAGCGATTCACAACCATGACATGAAGCACGACAGTCCTGGAACTGGGCTAGAAAATTTAGGTAGTGTGACGTAACTTCATACCATCAACATTTTGACAGGTATTGCCAATATTGTCAATAGCTAACCTTTTCACCAAAAATGATAAAATGCAGTCAGAAATACACGCAGGTACATGCACATCTCCGACAGGAGTGTGGACTGTCAGCTGCAGGTGTGCCATTGTGTATGTGACCCTACACAGTGACTTCTACTGTGAAGGGTGCAAACAAATAGTGAGTTTACCCACAGCAATCACCAAAGTATCATGTTACAGCTATCATCAAAATTGTCTACAAAGATAATGGTTATGTCATGTTGACAAACACCTGCTCCCACTGACCGTAAAAAAGGCTGCTTCTCATCGCCCAGTTATGTACAGTGGGTCATCTGTTGTCCAAGCGTGGCCTGGCGCATACATCATCCAGTCAGCCATTGTGTAAAAGGAATGAATTGAATAGACAGATGCAGTTTAAACATTTTTGGATGAATTAAATAAATATATATTTATTCATATCAGATGAAAAAGGCATTAAGGAGAGTTATCCGTAAAAATAATAGTAATCCATAAAAATTAAAAGGAAATATGAAAAGATTTCTTTCTCTCCCTCCTACTTCCTTTCCAAAACACTCTGTGTCCATTTTTCTTTATAAGAGAGGTAATAACTCCCTGGCGTATAACTGAATTCTCTTATTAAGTGACTGGTATAAAGAGAATACTCATAAAAAATCTTGTTTTCTCCAACTGTGACTCCAGCTGTATCACAGGATGCTGCAGAGAATGAGTGGGTGGGGATGGATGCATGGATACACAAATATTGAGAATACAGTTATACTACAAGGAAGGCACAGACAAAAAGAGACAGAGAGAGTAAAGCACAGACAAAAAAGAAAATAAGAGAACAAACACAATGCTGATTGGCGCCCCTACAAGTTGCTGTCTGCTGCATTGTTGCACACATTCGAGCCCCGCATCAGCACGAAAGATCCCCTAAATCCCACCCAAACACAACTCCACAGCTCAAAAAAATGCTATACTCAGCACACACATACACAAAAACAACAAAACAGTTGAGAGGGATGAGGAGAGAAAGAGAGAGAGTGAGAGAAAGGGCAATATAGTGACAACAGCATAGTTACATAACGGACAGGATCAGCATTGGGAGCTACCAAAGGGGAGCTCCTGGGCTTCTGCAAGTCGCAGAATGACGCATTGCCCTCACACGTGCGCGCACAGACACAAACACACAGACTCAATGCAGCAAATGGCACACATTCACATTTGGGTGCTCCATGCTAGAGAAGCCACTCCCACACATTTATCATAATCTAGCCGACAACAGCAGAAATGACGATACATTCATTACAACACTCCCCGTCAGCAGAAGAGCAGAAATGCAGCATGTGCAATCAATTTAATCTATGAGCCACAGAAATAGAGAATAACCGTCGTAACTCAAATATATATTTATAAGCGTCTGGTGAATTGATACGTAGTTTTAGATTCTGGTCCTAAATTGAAATTTGTACTTTTCCCAACCGAGAACCAGAAATATTCATGAAAGCTTTTTTATGCCTCTGCATGTAGCTTGAGTGATGCTGAATGGTGAGATTAGGCAAGTTTAGCTCAAGTGCTGGATTTGAACTTCTGCAGAGATGAATGGCTGGTGGTACCACCTTAGACATTTATTGAATATATAGTTGCAAATGTCACTGTCAACAAAGAAATAAGACCATGTCAGGCTTACTATCTACCTACTGATTACACGTGCACATGTCAACTGTGGCTGAACATGTGTACACATGAACACATGTATTTCAAAAAAGCTGATGCATTTGTAAATAATTTGTATGTGAGGCTCTTCCTTACTAGAATTTGCAGAAGGCTGCTGATTGCAACGGAGCCTCAGCAGTGCAAGTTGCATTAGATTATTTTTCGTCAGAAATGCATTAGTGCATTGATAATGTTGTGTTTTTATAGCCCATCTAGAGGAAGCCTGTTAAAATGATGCTAATAGCCAAATCGTTTTTTTACCACCATCCATGTCTCTGCCTTTGTCTTGAGCAGTCCCTAAACATAAAACTGCCTCTCTGGCAATCAATCTCCTTTTGTTGCTATTTTTACAATGAGGAATGACTACAGGCACACAAACTCTCTCTCTCACTCCCACACACACACACACACACACACACACACACACGAACACACACAGAGCACAACAACCCTGGTCTGAGGCAGGATCAATTGATGAGCTACAAGGAGAGCAACCTGCATTCCTCCCATCTGGGAATGTAGAAGCAGGCTGCTGCAGCGCGCTTTGCTCTAAACACAGGAAATCAATATCCTGCAAGTTAATGAGATAGATCCCCTAACCTCAGAATCTGATTAGATAAACAGATTAGCAGCAAAACACTACACCACCATTAGGTGAAAGCAGTGCAGACCCATGAGCCAGTGAGTGATAAAAATAAGATGAGATTTCATTATGTGGCTGATGCTATGTTCTGAAAGATAATAAAAAAATACTATGACTGTCTTTTAATTATTATTTATTACAATCATGTCTAATGATCACTGCTTACAGTTACGAAAGATATACTTTTACAAATAGTCAAGTGATGCTAAAGGTTTACTAATACAACTGGGATTGAGTTTAGGCTACCATAAAAGTATACTATTCAGGCCCACAAACAATGATTACATTACCTTTTGAGGCATCTCATGCTCAGATAAAATCTTTGCTGTTGTGTTACTTACCTAGAAAAAGAAAAGAGATGGGGAGAGATAAAGGGATGGGGGGAGAGAAGGTGAGGGAGGGGGTGCAGAGAGAGACAGAAGTTATCAGGACAATCAATTGACTGCAGTGAGATGTAGTTTGTGCTTTACCAAGCATCGGGGCACAAAGTGTATGACTCCTAAAACCCCTTCTCCCCCTGCTGCTTAGTGGACACACACACACACACACACACACAGAGGAGTAATGAGAAAGGCTGGGAGTGTATATCAATATACTGCAGTGGTGAGAAAACTGCTCTCTCTCTTTATCTCTCTCTCCATCCCAATGCAAGCCTATTGATCCCATAAGCCTCCCATATTCAGATCCCTTCGCATGTCTCCCCACACCCCTTTACCCTTTGTTATCTAAATGCAGAGTCTTCCTCCTTGGCAAAAACATCTGCTTGACAGTTAATGTAACAGTAGATGTCAAAAGAACTGACGAGGGGTGATTGAGCCTACTAACAGGGAACACAAACGTGACCAAAGTGACACTCAGATTACTTCAGCTGTGTTGCAAAGCAAAGTATTACATTTTTGCTGAGGAGTATTTTTAGAGTTTACTAGAGATGGGTGATATATTTGTTCACTTTCAGACATTTTGCCATACCATTTGAATTAATGAAAAGTAATTTCCAGAAAATGTATTATAACACTTTGATATATAAAAGTACATATACAACCATAAAGGATTTAGCATTACTGCCCACACATATGGTTTAATATTAAACTCAATATTGGTATCAAATTTTATTGTGTTTATTGTGTTGCGGTTTCATTGTGACACCGCAACACATTACTTTGTATCTACATCCATCAACTCCCTATCCATCCCCACTTGTCTTTCTTTCTCTGCTCTCTCTTGGTCAGACGGGTTGACAACACATTTAGACTCAAACGTCAAGCAGGCAGACAGAAGGCGAATGGTCGGACTCGAAGAAAATGCAGCCAAAAATCAGTACAGCTACTTTTATGATTCCAAACAATGAGATGATACAGACAGAGAAGGGAAGCCAGGAGCACAAATATGATGATAAGCAGAACCTTAATGAAAAGGGCAGACACACAGATAGGTAAAGGCATATGGAAAATGACTACCTTGCTCAACTTGCTTGCAGCCAAGAGCAACTACATTTGGTCATTAAATATACAACCAAAACTACACCTTAACTTCTACAATGTCACCATTAACGCTAGGAGTCTTGTACATTAAAACATGGAATATATGAGAATAGAATATATCCAGGGCTTTGTTATATAAAAAAAATTGTTGGCTATAAATATGATTAACAGACTCAATCATATTACTTGACTTATACACAGATAGTTATTGTTATTAAATTGTACTTGTGTTTAATCGCAGTCTAAAGATTTTAGTATCTCATAAGCCTGCATGATTGATTCTAGTGACAAATGACGCAAAAAGAAATACGTAATGGAACATCAACGACTCTTTCGTAACCACCTCAGTCCACTCTGTCAGTCATTATTCAGGAATGTCATTAAGTTGTCTTGTTCGAGGGGCAAAAAGCCTTTTAATGGAAGAGAGGAGATATCACATCATCCATCCGCAAATTGTCACTGGTGATTTTTATAGAGAGGTAGTAGGTTTATGAGCAGAAAAGACACCAGCTTTAAAGACATTAGGGATACAACGGCTCTCCGACACATACCTCAAAGTGGCATTTTATCGAAATGTGACCTCTGCGAAAGCTCCATGAATCATGAAGCCAAGCATCACTGGCCCTTTGACTGAACAGGAACTCATGCATGCATTCTGTGCCAAAGGCTATAGGCTGAAAGCTACAGTGACAAAGGCCCATTCGGCTCCAGGACTTTGAGTGTAGGGGTAAAGGACAACTCTCTTCGGTTAGCTGGTTCTAATGAGACCTGTTTCCGTGGAGACTAGATTCTTGGCTGGTGATTTGTGGCATCGCATAGTCATCACCTCCAAAGCGTCTGGTACTAGAGTGAAGGACGACAGCTTGTGACTGGCAACAGCTGTGGAAAACAGGTGTGTGCTTCTCATTACAGCCATAGCAAGATAATGATGGCTTTTAATCACTAGTCCAGATAAGAGAGGGAGAGAGAGTGAAAATTCTCTTCGTTTTGTCCATGTATGTATTTTACATGTGCATAGATGGACATGTGCATAGCTGTGTCTGCATTTTTGCTCATTTCATGATGGACTTGTGTGCAGGAGATTAACTTGTTTACACATCTTTGTAAGTGTATTTCTCTGCGTGTGTGTGTGTGTGTGTTTGTGTAACATCAGAGTAGATGCATAACGAGAGAGCAAAATCAACAGCAGGGTCTGTGGACATGTTCCCTGTTCCCAGTAAACACACTTGTGTTTTATGGTCAATTCCACAATGTATGCACCACACAAGAAAGCAGTGACGCAAAGAGTTCTAGTGCCACATTACCACAAACTAAAAAACACTGTCTTTGTTTTCTGGCATGGATTAGAAGCCTCATGTCATGTCTTTTCACTCTCCTTTCTCTGGGGTATCATATGGGGAAAAATTTAAATATGATGGAGGGGGAGGATGGCATGAAGAGGAAAGAGGAAGGAATGCAAGCCTGAGACTTACCTCTGAGCAGTACTTGCTTAAGAACTTAAGCTCCACAACAAACAAAGATACCAGACCGGAGCTCTACCTAATCGTACAGATTATTCCCCATGACTCTGTCTACAATTGGGAACCCACCAATAGCTGCTTTCCCACCATTGGCAGATATTGCTGGATGCCTTCATCCTTTCCCAATATACCAAACACTTGTACACATACAAGCAAATACAAACATACATGCATATGCACAGTCATTGTCAGAGATACACACCGTATGCTTGCAGCCCGATAAGTACACTCATGCATACGTAGAAAAACATGTATGCACATGCTCATATTCAGGCACACAAATACGTTTTTTGTTTACAACATAAACCTGCAAAAACATGTCAGCACGCCGACCCAAGCCTGGCATCCCGCCACACCATATGACCACATAATGCACGTAACAGGTGCTGCACAAAACATCAGCATCATCTTTCTCTGCAATCTTTACAGGCAGCTGGTCTTTAAAATGACATAACTAGAGCTACAACTAACAATTATTTTCAATAAATCTGTCATTCTAAGTGTATCGTTTTGTTAATAAAATGTGAGCCATTGGAAAGTCTTCAGATTGCTTGTTTTGTCTGACAAAATGTCCAAAATGTGCAAATGATTCAGTTAACTATCATATGTCATACCCCCACAACAGTGCAGCTGGAAGCAGGGAATGTTTGACATTTTTGCTTGAAAAATTACAATGAATCAAAATAGCTGCAAATTAAATTTCTGTCGATCACATAATTGATTAATGGACTAATCGTTCCAGCTCTTGTGATAACATGAGAAAAAGCATGAAAAACATCTCATATGATATACATTTCATAGAGAAATAAACCAAATACTAACCTATTCTGAATCTTGTGATGGTATGCCTTTATTTATAATGTCTTGAGAAAGCTATCTTAAATTGTTACACTGTATTAAGTTATATTTTCATCATGGTTCCTGCAGTTCGATTATTGGAGGCGACACCTAAGTGGCTACTGTATGTTGAACGTTCTGTATCATGCTGATCACCCAAAAGATATGTAGGGGTGCTTTTTGGGTCCTTCATTGAAAGAAGGGCCAAATACGAGACTTATCTTCTAATTCTCCAAGTATTTACTGCTTCAACAGTCTGAGGGAGAAACTCTTTAGGAATAAGCTAACCTCAGGGATCACATTTCAGTTACATATTCAGATAACACAGGAATTGTGAGCTTAATATAGGAGGCCAGAAATAAACATCAAGGGAGGGTCACAATTTAGATCCAAGAGAGATATAATAATGTTGTTTTATTGCTCATGTGTATAACATCCTATCTGATTTCACTCCCTAATAATAAGTAACAAAAAGAAGAGAAATTAAATTGAGAATACAGCCAGCAAAATCCCTGGGGCGTGTCTAAGCACTGTGGCATCTGCAGCATATCGGAGACTTGTGCGATCAGGAAAGAAAATCATGCTCAGTTATATTATGTTTATGAATTACTTGCATGGTTCACTGTACTGAAGGTGCACGTGTTGTTATACTGTTGTTTGTTTTGTAATGTCAGCTGACAGCCTGTCGCACCCAATTCATTCCTCCCTTGGGGCAATAAAGGTATCATCATCATCATCACAAATTACTCTCACAGCTCGTTACAGCATTTTCCGTCTCCATGAATAATGTAGGCCTCTTCTCCTCATGTGGCATCAGTCTGTGAATGCCAACATTATAAATTAGGTCCCTAGAAAATGCTAATGTAGGTCATCAGTAATGAAATTAAAATATTACACTTTAAAAAGCTCTGCATCATTTTCAGATTTTATGGATCACATTTCATGGTTTATAGTTAGACTTTACTGATTTGGACTAATGGCTATTTGTATTATAAGTATACTGTAAGTATATAACTAAGAATTTCTCCTAATCACGAAGTAGATTTTTTGAAATATTACTGTGGGATGAGAAGAAATTGTAGAACTTCTGCACGTCTTACATCACATTACATGGCTCGAGGTGAAATGCTTTTTGCTGCATTATTCTGTACCTAAACACACTCGTCAGCAACTTAAGAAAACGGTCTATGAGGTTCAATTTGCTGATGCATGCTATAGTCAACCGTCTGATTTATGACGAATCTTCCATCACTTGCTGCCTCAGCACTTATTAAAGATAAATGAGCATGCTTATCTTGTTTAGCTCTCTACTTATGATAGGTTTATGGCATTTTGCATAACATCAGTAATGGTTAAGTATGCGAGACTCAGAAACAGGACACATTTCAATTTCAGTTTAGAAATCTGTCAGGAACAAGTCCATTTAAGAAAGAGTCCGGAGTCCATTTAACAAAAACTGCATTTTACACACATTCAAGCAGCAATTAACTTGTATTGTAACAGAAGGTATGAGAAGTTGTGTTCTGTTCAGTGTACTATATTGTGATCAGATTACTAATAATCCATCTATCCATCCTTCCATCAATCCATCCATCCATTTCTGGTTGCTTATCTGAGTCCATATTACTGTGCCAGCAGGCAAAGCAAGGTAGCCCTAGGCTAGATGGGATATATAAACCCACCAGCATGTTCTGGGTCTGTCCTGGGGTCTTCTCTCAGTTGGATGTACCCCAAAAATCCTTTGTAGGAATGTGAGCCGGATGCATCCATAACATGCCCAAATCCTCCTTTCAAAGCAAGGGGACATTAGTTCTGCAATGTCTGAGCTCCTTGGCAGCCACCATATGAAGGAAACTCATTTAGGCTGCTTGAATTTGCAACCTCATTACCCAAAGCTCATGTCCATAAGTGAGGGTTGAAAAATACACAACAGTTCAGTAACGCCCATATTACTGCTGAGGCATCCCCAATCTGACTTTCAATCTCAAGCTATTTCTTACGTTCCTCCTTCAACTCTTTCATTTGGGAAAGGCCAGGTGAAAACGCTCATCCTAACCAGTGAGTATGTATTCATTGCGTTTAGTGATAATGAGCCTAAAAGAAACTATACTGCTATGTTTTGGTGTCATTTACAAGCACTGCTTCTGTCTTCTGTTATTTCTTTTATGGGAGCTTCACCGGGGGCGTCGTCAGCTCCTCCGCGCACACACACACACACGCACACACACATGCACACACAGACACGCACTGTCATATGGAAGTCGGCGAACTAGCAAAAGCTCATCACTTCAACATGCTGTCAAAACTGTTTTTCTTTTTATAAATAAAAAAAATCACCATAAACTGGTGCTGAAAATTCATCATAATGCAGGAAATAAAGTGTTTAATGTTCAAAATTTTAAATAATTCAGCATCAAAGATTTTTTAAAAATCTTTTTAAAATCTCATCTCATCTCGTGGGTTAAGTGTCTCGTCACACCCCTACTAAACAGCTATGGTAATAACCTATTTGATAGAGGACAATTTACAGTACATGTATTGCAACAATGCATTCATTGTGAATTGTTCCCTATTAAATAGTACAGTATTTTGATATCTTACTGTTGCAATACATATATTGTGAATTGTTATCATAAATAATTGCACTTGCATCCTAGAAATGATTAAAAAATATATTTTCTTATTAAATTTTTGAAATTTTATTCAACCACCACATGATAACACACTGTGACAAAATGTGCTTAAATTGTAATGTACAGAATGCAGAAAAATTTTAATTGAAAACACCAAATCGGGAAAAAATTTAAACAGATTTCATAGGGCTCAACATTATGTACTATATTTTGGTTGAAAGCCCCATCTAAATGATGTTTTATTACTGAGTCAAAGCTAAGATTAATCTTCATGACCAAGATCAAACTAAGAGATGTCTCAGAAGCTGTGCACTTTGGTTTTGCTGAACCACAGTAGGGTTGGGCCGATAGACAATGCCAGCAATGGCTGACAGACATCACGACGTTGAGCCCGCATCGTGACTGTAAACCCCCCGCCCCCCTAGCAAAATCTCAAATGTTCACATTATACCACCCTGTGAAAGCAAGTTTTAATGACCAGGTACATTCTTATTGTTTTTAAGTATGCTTTGCACCTGCCTTGGAATTCTCTTCTCCCCACACTCTGACACACTCGCACACACCTACACTTTAGGTAAACACCCAGGCTTGCCCCACCTCTCTATCATCCCTCGTCTGCTCCATTTTCTCCATCAGCAGTATGTTTTATAAAGTAGCCTAAAAGACTGAGAACTAAGAATAACCTAAAATATCCACTGCGACTTGTAATGTAAATTAATTATTCTTCCATTTTTTCCCCCGGGTGAAGTCTGTGCGAGAACACATGCACATAAGACGACTGCACACACCCGATGACATTGTCCATCCCGATGTTTCATTGTAGACATCGTCCGATGGAAATTTTGTAGACTTCGCCCCAACCCTAAACCACAGTCAAATCATTTTTGGGTGGTTTCATATCATAAGGGTTAGTCAGTACAGATTAATTTTAAACTCAACAGCAGCAATAAACTTCTTTCATTATGATGACACAAAACTATTCCAATTTTGTTTAATACTGCAGATCACAGATACTCAAGAAATTGTGCTTTAATATCGAGCACAGCCTTCTATAACAGTGAAAGAACAGAATCATCAGCTGTCTTACAGTGGGTTGAAAATGGCTTCTTAATTGGCTTTTTTCCAAAAACACAGATTACCATTCCCTAGAAGTCCAATGCTTCATACAGCGGAAAGAAGTTAAATCTAAACAAAAAAAGTCGATTCAAGTCGATTCACCAATCACCAATCCCATTTTCATTTCTTTCTTTCTCCTTTTTTTTCTCCCTCCTCCGCCTCCTCCTCTCTGGCTTTTGAGATAAGCTTTCAGTCGAATACCAATTTTAAAAGAAGATTAAGCAGTTCTGGCTCTCAAATCAATTTTACCCCCCAGTGCAACATGAAGGCAAGTGCGTTCACATACACACCAACATACCAGGGCCCGCACGCGCAGACATCAACACACATCTCATACCACAGGGAAGACATGGCATTGCAACGCCTTAATCAAACACACACCAGAAGTAATTAAGAGAAGCAGTGGCTTGATAGCCATTATTCAAATATCAAGGTAGATTAGCTTAGATCCAGCTTATTATCAATATTACAACACAGAAAGGTTGGAGACTAGCACAGTGACTAGCTCCTCTGTGCTAACCTAGCTGGTGATGCTACTAGTTGTCCAACATTGGAAATTTGAGCCCAGGTAAACCCAATTAGTGGGAAAATTCTACAAACACGTCAGAAAACAAAACAAGCAATGCCTAAAATAAACATCTAGAAAACAGATGCACTTATGCTCCACAGAGAGTCTGAGTGACCACTGAAAGTGAGGTATAAGCACCCTGGATTCGATACTGTTGACAAGACACGCAGTCAACCCTCATGACAAGAAGAGCGAAGGCACAGCGATACGGAAAGGTCATTTCTCCACAAGTGATATAAAAAGCAGAGGGGGTTTGAACACAAAGACTTCCAACATGCTCGGACACACAGTTCTCTTTAATGATGTTGCCATGAGGAGTTCACATCCAGGTTAGGTGCCTGTTGCCACGGAAACCAATGAGTATGTTTCAAAGAAGCCACTGGATGGAAGCACCTTTTCTTGGAAATCAATGAGCAATCGAAATGTCCAAGGTCCTCTGACAGCGTCCTAATATGAACAGCTCTGTTCACGCGTATGTGTATGTGTAGTGTTTGTGTGTGTTAGAGATTTCTGTAATACCATGAACCTCAAAAGAAAACACAAAGTCAGTACCCTTTACTAGTGGCCGGCCGGTTAATCAGTCAGATCTTTGCCATTTTGAGATAACTGGATCGACTGAAGCCTGCGCTCAAAAAGAAGCCATGTCAGTGTGGCTGCTGTGGAAACATATTCATTAGGGATGCACTGAAACGAAAATTCTTGGCCGGAGCCGAAACCAAATATAATGAAATGATTTGCCAAATACCGAACAAGTACATTCACATTTTTTCACAAATGTGCTTTTTACTCAGCGTTTCCTTCACAGCCTCTCTTCAGATAGGACTCTCATACTGCAACACTTGTCTTTGTAAAGAGAGAAAATTACAGGATAAAGTCGCTAACCTGCCTGTCAGCTCGCTCTGGTCCGTTAGGTGCGGCTAGCTTAATCGTCTTCTCAGAAACGAGTGACAGAAACACTCAAATTGGGTCAGACCGTGGCCGAACATTTGGTGCATCCCAATATTCGTGCTCCTCCTTGTGTCAATTTAACAATTCTATGGGCAGACATCAGTGCGTGCTG
>NC_060170.1:19195778-19284190 GCF_021292245.1 Micropterus dolomieu | reverse complement strand
TTAGGAGAAAGGATGAAGACAGGATTTATGAACCTCTTGTCAAGTCAAACAATTGATTTGATAGTTATATTTGATTAGTTAATTTTAACAGTTGGTTGCATTTGCTAATGGGCCAGAGGCGTTATGTTAGGAGTCCGAAAGCTAGCATTAATTTTCAACTTACTTACATAACTAATGTTATGGGCTTTGGGAAGGTGGTGAAAAAGTTAGTTTAGAGCCCTATACTATAACTCTCATGCACCCTGCTAAAAAGTTTGCCTAGATTTCCTCCAATGACTTTCTAAAATATTAACCCATTTCTCTCATCCTGCTGGGTAGCGCTAAATATATATTACATTACAATATATAGAATAATGCAGTTGAATAATATTGCTTCTGACATACTGTACACAGCTTTCCCTTAAATACAAGTCATGTTCTGAAATCAATAGCATAACCCAATGTATTTTTCTATTTCATTAATTACTAAAAAATCGCTGCGCTCAAAAAGAAGCCATGTCAGTGTGGCTGCTGTGGAAACATATTCATTAGGGATGCACTGAAACGAAAATTCTTGGCCGGAGCCGAAACCAAATATAATGAAATGATTTGCCAAATACCGAACAAGTACATTCACATTTTTTCACAAATGTGCTTTTTACTCAGCGTTTCCTTCACAGCCTCTCTTCAGATAGGACTCTCATACTGCAACACTTGTCTTTGTAAAGAGAGAAAATGACAGGATAAAGTCGCTAACCTGCCTGTCAGCTCGCTCTGGTCCGTTAGGTGCGGCTAGCTTAATCGTCTTCTCAGAAACGAGTGACAGAAACACTCAAATTGGGTCAGACCGTGGCCGAACATTTGGTGCATCCCAATATTCGTGCTCCTCCTTGTGTCAATTTAACAATTCTATGGGCAGACATCAGTGCGTGCTGTGAAACAGTTGGAAACGTGCTAGTTACATCTAGCATGTAAAGCTCAATATATTTAATTGGCCACTCTTAATAACATATGCAGTGGTGAGAAAATGTGAAAAATGTTAACCAGCTAAACAAGTTCACAGGGCTTGAACGGACATCCTCATCCCCCAATCCTACTCTCGATTTGTCATTTGGGATGGTTGTGGGATGGTAAGCAAGTGTAACTGTGAAGCTTTTTATTGTTTGTGAGCCTGTGGTCTGCTGTTGTTAAGCATGTTACATGACAAACATATTTTCTCCATCAGTGGCGCTCATATATGATCATGCCACCACAAAGTTTCCAGCACTAGATTAACATTAATAGCCAGCTACCAGAACTATTCTCAAATGGGCAAAGCCAGCAGCACCTGCTGTTGGATTAGGAGAAAGGATGAAGACAGGATTTATGAACCTCTTGTCAAGTCAAACAATTGATTTGATAGTTATATTTGATTAGTTAATTTTAACAGTTGGTTGCATTTGCTAATGGGCCAGAGGCGTTATGTTAGGAGTCCGAAAGCTAGCATTAATTTTCAACTTACTTACATAACTAATGTTATGGGCTTTGGGAAGGTGGTGAAAAAGTTAGTTTAGAGCCCTATACTATAACTCTCATGCACCCTGCTAAAAAGTTTGCCTAGATTTCCTCCAATGACTTTCTAAAATATTAACCCATTTCTCTCATCCTGCTGGGTAGCGCTAAATATATATTACATTACAATATATAGAATAATGCAGTTGAATAATATTGCTTCTGACATACTGTACACAGCTTTCCCTTAAATACAAGTCATGTTCTGAAATCAATAGCATAACCCAATGTATTTTTCTATTTCATTAATTACTAAAAAATCCATCAAAAACAATGTGTTACTGCCTTAGTTAACCATGAACATTAGATTGTAGGGCTGACCCCCAATAGTCGAAGATTCGATGCTTCAATGGGCAGAGCCTGATTCGACTGTCAATCTCACAGTCTCGCAGCGAAACAAGGATCATATGGGGGTGCTCAACGTCTGATTTTACATAGAACTAACAGTTTTCTCCCAATAAGTTAATATACAGCCTATAACAATAGACATTTCAACATTTAAATGCTGTAAATAAATATGTAAAAATAATGAAATGTAATGTTTTTAAAAGTGTGCAAATAAATCCAAAATTGTAACCCTAACCCTGGGTCGTCAGTGCGCATGTGTATGCGTAGCGTGCATGTGTGTGGTGGTGGAAGAGGAACACTTGCTGAAGAGATGGAGCCCTGGCTTCACTGGTGTTGTGCCGAGTTGTCCGCACCTCGCGGGACTTTTAGATAATTTATCACCGTTTATGAAACACACAAAGAATATTTTTATCGTTTTTATATAGCCTGCTACTTAAAATAGACCCGCGAGGAACCGATGTAGTTGTTGGCAGCATGGCATGTGCGCAAAACTCACACAAGACCGGTGAATGACAGGCGCGCGCGAGAGAGACAGAGAGAGCGAGAGAGAGAGAGAGAGAGAGAGAAAAGGGTCTTCAAAAAGCCTCAGTTTAGCTGGAAATTTACAGTGTAAGTTGAATAGATACTGCAGCTCTTTTCAAGATTAAAGCGGAGCTACCCCCCGTTCGCAATCGCCGCGCACAAAAACACACATTATCCGACTATCGGTCGACTATAGGCAGGACTTTACGATACTGATTCGACTATGTAAATCCTTTGTCAGGGACAGCCCTATTAGATTGTAATGTGCATGGAATAATGTACTGACCTTGTATTTTTTCGATCTACGATCTACATTTTACCTATAGTGTATTTAAAATGACATCAACAGTTTGAATGTAGGATGTTACAAGTGCAGGAGATTTTTTTTGCCAGACCAGTTCACACAGAGTTCATGATGTGTGAATCACTCTTGCTCACTTCTCTCCCAGCCTGTGGCAATGTTAAAATAGTGGACAGTCTATATGTTAAGGCTGGAAAGGATTTGCAGTATTTTATTCATGTATTATGATGTATTGCTGGTGACAGTAACAATGTCACTATAAAGACTAGTTATTTTATTTTATTTAACAGATTTATTAAAGACAATTCATTTTGTAGGTCTACACATGAGTAGGAAACTATTTAAATGAATTAGTATCTGTTATTTGTATGAACAATGACATAGGCCTAGTTATATTGTGACATACGTCGTCTGTAATACACTTTTTGTTGTGGCTCTTGTCAGGTAGCTACACTAGCTAAAAAAAGAGAGAATTTAAAACAAAATGTGAGAGATGAGCCATTATCACAGACAATAATCTTCATAAAACACAAACAGTTCTAGAGGTGATTTGTCATTTGTCAACTGATCCAGGTCTTTAAAAGCTTCCATGTAATTCTTTCCACAGATGACAAAGATGTCCCTGGTTGATGCTATACTCTAGCAATAACTTTTTTTAGATCAGTGGTTGAAACTAACTCCCGGGGTCACTTCAAAGGAATTAGATGTTTTGGGAAATATGCTCATTTGCTTTCTTGCCCTGAGTTAGATGAGAAGATTGATACCACTTTTATCTGTATACTAAAAACGAAGCTGCAGCCAGCAGGTAGTTAGCTTAGCATGAACACTTAAAAAACGGGAGAAAAAGCAAGCTTAGCTTTGTTGAAAGGTAACAAAATTCATGGAATTGTCCCCACTCATTCAATGCCAACCACCTTGAGTGTTTTAAATAAAGAGTACTCACTCAAAATATTGCGTAACAAAAGCTGATAATGAATGAATAATTCAATGCGACATGGGGCTGACTGACAATTGTTCAGTAACTTGTCATCACTCTCTGTTAGCTAGCTTGAGTTCTTTCTGAGAAGACAGCTGGATCAGTCATCTTGAACAAAGTGGATTATTTTACAGAGAAGTAATTTTAAAGTGTATTCAAACATTAAATAGAACATCAGAACCAGCAAGTTGAGGATAACAGACTCTGATTTTCACATTTTAACCTTCTGCGTGCAGAATTTGATGAAGGTGACAAACCTAAATACTTTGTGCACTGCTATGCACAGCAACTACATCCTCAACTAAGGCAAGTGAGCTCTGCCAAGGTGAGCATCTGGAGGGTGTTTTTTATGGACGCAGCAGCAGCCTTTGCCGCCTCCCTCTTGGGGGTCTTCAAAATGAGCTGTAGCCCTCACAGAGGCAACACAAAGGTAATGGAAGTTTAAAAACAAAACTAACACTGCAGTCTGAGAGAAACGTGCAGAGCTGCTTTAGTACATGGAGGTCAAATCCATGCAGCTAAAAGATGATAACACCACCATCAGAGCTTTTCAAAAAAACATAAGGACCACACCATCCTATGCTTATGCCAGAAGTGGATGTTCCGCTGATGCAGTACAGTTTGAACTACTTAATCAGATTAATCTACATACAGGACTTTTTGTCTGAAATGAAGACTGTGTTGACCACACTCTGTTGATTTTTAAAGTTTCCAAAGTATAGATAAACAACTTTTATCCACATTATGGGGCAGCACCAACTCAATAGAGAGCCTAAGTCACTCGCTTCCGCTTTTGGTCCATGGGACCTTATTTTGGAAAAAATATGTACGTAAGTCAATGGCTTACTTTCTGATTCTGTTTGAACTGTGCCCTGAATTACACATATGATGTTTGTCAATTTAAAAGATAATTATGCCCGTCAAGAAAGTTGCAGTTTGTTTCAAATCAGTAAAGTTACATGTTGTTTTGTGTGAAAACCGTTCAATGAACTGCATCTCTCGTCTTGCACAATATTCATCACCAACATGTTAACGCGGTAATGCTCACTAACATTTATTGCTTGGTTGCTGCTAGCTAGATAACTTATATATTCTACGCAGAAATATATCTCACCTGATGTGTTTAATCCAACGACTCTCGTCCTTTTATGACATCATCCTCTCATGTAAGTTCTTTGATGTTAGCTTCAGTCTGAGACAGGGTTCTTACACCATGTTAAAAGTCTTAATTTAATGCTTTTTAAGACCTTTTAAGACCTCAACAAATGTAAAATTAAGACCTCAAATGTTGAAACAATTTCTCTGATAGAAAAGAGACACGCGTTTGATCTCTTAATGACGACGCAATGCCATATTTAGCAGTTTAATTTTCACCACAGGTGAATGACTTTGCATATTCCGAATCGGGGAACATAGATGCTATTTACACATGGCATTAAAATGCATTTTGGGTGATCAGATTGTGATCGGGGAGCACTTCGCTACATTAAAGTACACGTTATGCACCCGAGACGCATTGAGGACAGATTGTGATCCGATCAGCAAAACGACCTCTGGAGGTAGTCAGGCACACCATGACCACATGGATGCAAATGCGTTGTCTATCCACATACAACAACTACTTGGGCAGAAATATGTGTCGGTCGCAGTCTTCTGCAAATAAAATCCAAAAGTCTGACAGACTTACATGACATGCAGACAGACGCCTAGACAGTGTGTCCATTCAGTGTTGTGCATAAACGTGCTCAAACAGTGCCGATTACTGATCATACACAGGTGAACTAGGGCTGGGCAATAAAACGATAATGGTAATCATCGTGATACATCCATCCATCCATTGTCAACCGCTTATCCTGCGTACAGGGTCGTGGGGGGGCTGGAGCCAATCCCAGCTGACATTTGGCGAAAGGCGGGGTACACCCTGGACAGGTCGCCAGTCCATCGCAGGATTATCGTGATACAATCTTCCTCAATAACAAATGTTCAATAAATATTTGATTTAATTCATTTGAATCGCAAAAGAATCAGCTTTGTTTTCTATTAATTTAGTTTATTGTGTTGAGGAAAAAGGACTGAAAAAAGATTTTACTTTATTTTTCTCATACATATTTGTTGTTTTGAATGTTCTACCTCAGCTCTGTGAAGTGATCCACTGTTCGATACCAGGCTGCTTTTTGGCATCAAGTGTTTGTCATGTTCTGACCATAAAGAAAAGTTTAAAAGCACAATTAACCATCTGGTTTCTTCAGGAGCAATAAATCAGCCTTATAATAATAAAAATAATGATTGAATAATGATTTTACTATTTTTGTCCATATCGCCCAGTCCTTACTCATACACTGCTGTGTTAAACTCAATATAAACTACTAAAATAACAGAAAAGAGTGACTTACACATAATAAAGAAAGGTAGCAAGAAAATAATGCCGTACCGAACTTAATTTTCGCTTCCACTTTCCGGCCGAGTTAATACACAGGCGCACTGCTAAAGAGATCCATGGAAGAAAACAAATCACAGTGAAACACATACTTTAGAAAGTTATTTGAATCTGTAGTTATAGATCATTTTTTGGACCTGCACAAATGAGAGGAGGGCGTAATGTAGGCTACACTTGTTTGAGCTAGACAGAACGTTCGGTCTTCCTCCAACCACTTTAACTTGCGTCTCCCAATCTTGAACTGACGATAACATGACACCAGCCAGACGTCAACGCCTGCAGCTAACGTAAATGTAACATATGAGTTCTATCAATGGCGGGGTCTCACATTGTCAATTACTAAAAGAAAATCATACAAATACACACTAATTAGGCCTAGGCGTTTTAGGCAACAGCGCATGACAATTTTCCCAACTGCCTTAAACGCACCATCGTCAAATTTAATACCTACAGCAAATTTACGGTAAATTTAAGACAATTTAAGACCTTAATTTCCCTGATTTCAATTTAAGACCTTTTAAGACTTTTTAAGGAGCCGTGGGAACCCTGCTGAGAGAAAAAGTTACGACATCACATTCGCAGACTTTTTGGTTTGTGGTCCTTGTAATTATGTATTTCAACAACTGTAATCTCTAATTCTCTTGTTATTCCTCCACCCACAGTGGTTGTTGCCTGCCACTTTCCAACTACAAACACTGCAGCAATAATGAAGCCCTTTCAAATTCCCGCAGGACATCAATCTAAAGGCAAGACTATATACACTCACCGTCCACTTTATTAGGTAGACCTGTTCAAATAGCTAATCAGCCAATCACAGGGCAGCATCTCAATGGAGTTTTTCAGAAACTGCTCTTCTACTGGGATTTTCACACACAAGTATCTCTAGGGTTTACAGAAAATGGCCCGAAAAGAGAAAATATCCAGTGAGCGGCAGTTATGTGGACAAAAATGCCGTGTTGATGTCAGAGGACAATGGGCAGACTGGACTGAGATGACAGAAAGTTAATAGTAACTCAAATAACTACTCGTTAAAACCAAGGTATGCAGAATACCATGTCTGACCGCAAAACACATCGAATCTGGAAGCAGGTGGGCTACAGCAGTAGAAGACCACATCGAGTGCCACTGCTGTCAGCTAAGAACAGGAAACTGAGGCTACAATTCACACAGGCTCACCAAAATTGGACAACAGAAGATTGGAAAAACGATTTCAACTGTGACATTCAGATGGTAGGATCAGAATTTTGCGTAAACATGAAAGCATGGATCCATCCTGCCAACGGTTCGGGCTGGTGGCAGTGGTGAAATGGTGTGGGGGATATACTGTACATTTTGGGCTTCTTAGAACCAATTAAGCATTGTTTAAACATGACAGCCTACCTGAGTATTGTTGCTGACCATGTCCATCCCTTTATGACCATAGTGTACCCATCTTCCGATGGCTACTCCCAGCAGGATAATGCACCATGTCACAAAGCTCAAGTCATCTTAAACTGGTTTCTTGAACATGACAATGAGTTCACTGTACTCTAATGGCCTCCACAGTCACCAGATCTCACTGTAATAGAGCAACTTTGGGATGTGGTGGAACGAGAGATTCGCATCATGGATGTGCACCCAACAAATCTGCAGCAACTGCGGGATGCTATCATGTCAATGAGACAAAAATCTCTGAGGAATGTTTCCAACACTTTGATGAAAGTATGCCATGAAGCAGTGTTTTCCCTATATGCATGCATCATGACCGCTGCTACTAAAATTTCCCATGATTATTAAACTATGCGCTACAAATGTTTTCACTCGCACACTGTGGGAGAACGGCAACACTCAATGGTTGGCTAGCTTCCTCTCATCGTTCTAAACAAAACATCTACGTGACAGATGCTGTTATAACAGCGTAACTCCTGTAAGGATTCAGGAGGTGCGTAGCGAGTGTTTGATTGTCCGAGCGGCAGAAAGTATTCTGGCAGTAAATGTACGGTGTTGGTTACAGTGTGTTGGCTTCTCAAGACCAAGAAAAGTCTGTTGTTACCCCACATGCTGAAAAAGTGAAGCCTGTTAGCGCTAAGTTAGCATTCCCCCTTACCTTCAGACTGAGCTGAGCAGGAAAGCTTCAACAGCAGGCTGCGACTTTTGGCTGCTATGTAACTTAACATTAGCTCAATAGAAATTAACTGGTAGCAGTATATTATTACTGCCTACTTGTCCAGTGTTGAGAACATCACTGGTGTAGCCTGCAGCTCTGTCCTGTACAGACTGGTTCAATTATTTTTCAGATGAAAGAGTGGTTGTTAGGAAAAGAAAGGACGGTGGTGACCGGAGGAGTAAAGCAATTAGTGATGCAAACTAGTCCTTTTAAGCTAATGAGGAGACGTTTCTTTTTGGATGTGCAAATAAAGTGCACCTCAGAAGGGAGGTTTCTCATGTTGCACACAAAAGGCAAACATGAACAACCGTATCTGTAACGATTCTGAGGTCATATTAACAGGGTTTTAGGGGGTGATGTCCAAAACATGCTGTGTTGTTAAATCACTGGGGAGAGCATCATAACCAACCAAATAACTTTTTTGCTGTTGGTTATTTATTATCTGCTCTAGCTTTTCCTTTTGTCATTGGAAAATGTAAAATTTTCTTGGGGGAGGACTCTCAAACCCCCCACCACCCTGACCATGACCACCAACACCAAAACTTTCAGCTAAAGCTCACATTAAACTGGGAAAACACTGAAGTTTTAAACTATTGATGATGTGCATCGCATGCTCATGGACACAAGCGCAATACTGCTGAGACATGTTGTGTTGGGGTTTTATATTCAGACAAAAATTTTGCTTCACCTCTGCTGCTATAACTCCATCCTAGGGGAAACACTGCATGAAGAATTAAGGCAGTTCTGAAGGCTAAAGGGCGTTCAACCTGGTACTAGCAAGATGTACCTAATAAAGTGGCCGGTGAGTGTATATCTCTTATTACTGAGACATTTTACATATATTTTCTTAAATGAACTTGTAAACATGTTATTAAGAAAGAGATCACTTGCGTCTGACACTAGTAGAAATAAGTACATTTGGCTATTTATCTTCACATTTTTGGAGAGCGTGCATGCATGTGTGTGCGTCTGTATTTTTGTACGCATTGTGGGGGAAGTTTGATGTAACTGTGATGTAACTGTTTTGCTATGTGTTTCCTGTTTCCCTGTTTACACTATGTGTGGGCATTACTGCAGTACATGTAGCCAAGTTACTGAGCCTTTGGGATTGAAGAGCAGACATTGTTCAGTTTGTTGAAAAAACTCACCGGGTAATAAGAGATGTCAAAAAGCAAAAAATGAAGCCAAGCATCCTGGGTTTAAATCTGTATATACAGTTGATGTCTTTTATATTTTGGAAAATAGGAGGGGAAATATCTATTATTGGTGTTGTCCAAACCACCCAGCAGATAATGGCTTACACTTATTCATCTCCTAAACCCATACCCTATCTTTTCACTCTCCTGTGGTTTGACAGTTGCTCTGGCCAAGAGCATCCATTTAAAGCCATGAGAGGTGGTCTGAGGCGGTGATCTGTTTTAAGTACCTGCACTAATCCTTCCACTCCAGGAAAGCTAGCAAAAAGGCTGTGTTAATGCAGCCAGACACAGCACACATAGCTGGTACTGCGCAACACACTCACAGATCCATTCCTATAAATAGAAATCTTCAGAGGTGTTGGGTGAGCCATTGAAAAGTATCAATACAGAATACAAAAGATCATGTATTACGTAGAGAACCTCAGTTCAATAAAAATGTTTCTCTACTGAGCACTCAGGATTTTTACAATTACAGCATTATTAGTCCAAATAACACATTAGAATCAATGTTATATTCATTTTAACAATGTTTTGTTACTGCATGTGAGAATAGAAGCATCTATCCTTCCTCTGGGGCATGATGGAAGAGAAAAACTCTCTTTTAGTGCTTCATAAATTGAGAAGAGATGCTAGGACCACGATGAGCCTGTTGACTGCATATAGTAAACCATATGGGCCCCTTAAATCATACATATGCACAAAATACTAAGAGAAATACTAAAAAGTAAACAGTATATGTGCTAATCTCCATAGTACACAATTTAGAAATTAACATACATTACTGTTGTATGCTAATATGATACAAGACTTGTGTCAAAAGACATCAATCAGAACCTCAAACCATTTCAATTCCATTCAATTTTTCTTTGTAAGTTGAATATTTGGGGGATAGTTAATATGAAGATGTCCCCTTGGACTCTGGGAAGCTGAGATCAGATTTGTGTTTACAATTTTCTGACAATTTATAGACTAGGGGTGTGATGATACACTTAGCTCATGAGACGATATATGGTATAGGGTTCACAAGAACAAGAAGATATTTTAACACTATATTTAAGAAACCTTAAATCACTGGGAAAGTTGCAGAAAGTTGGGCGGCTGTGGATCAGGGGAAGAGCGGGTTGCCTGTTAATTGGAAGGTCAGTGGTTCAATCCCCAGCTCCTCCAGGCTGCCACACAAATGATTTAAAAGAGGCAGGGGCATCTTTTGTGCTAATTTCACACTCCATCATACTGATATCATGAGACAGCTTTTCACCTCAACGAGAAAGATCATCATGTTTTATCGTCACAACCCTGTTATAGACTAAACTATGAATGAACTAAAATATATAATTGATCCAAATAACCCTCCGACAAATTAGCTGATAATGAAAATAATTATCAATGCCAGCCCTGCTCAAGATTTGTGTAGACTAAGCATATTGAGTGGTATGGAACTGGGATAGAACCATGGTGTGATTACTTTCCAAGTGCTCCCCATAGCTGGGTCTGTCACAGTTATTAGGGATTTCTCTGACAGCAAATACATTCTGCCACTCCTAATTTTCTTGGTGCAGGGCATCTTACATCCTGAAAATTACACCATCCATCCCAACTCTACTCTTCCATTCAACTTTTCCTCCTCCATGACACCTACTGTATAGACCTTTCGTCCATACGTTCAGGACCTGGCTAAGATGCTTTTGCTGCTAAGATAAGTATGAACTTTTTACCGAAGCTCTGAAAGCTAAGCAGTGTATTAGTAGAATTAAAAAGTAAAATTACTGCCCTGTGATCGTACGCCTCCGCCATTCAGTAATGTTGCAGGTCACATCCATGTCTGTCCAGGCTCTATATATAATATATGTGGTGAATACTTGGAAGGAATTCAATAAAATGTGTAAAGTGTACTTTTTGGCTAAATGGAAGTTATTACTATATTGATTATACATATGTATGATTCCAATGAACATTGTTGAACTGATTATCATAGATGTATTGGCTAAATAGTTACATAGGTACTTGAGTTCTTAGAGTATAGCTAGACTATGAGCTGCAGGTGAAACTCACTCACTCAGAGGATTGCGATTAGCTAGGCACATGCCAATTTGCTGTTTGCAGTCACGTGAATGACACTCAAAATTCAGAATGATGCAGAAAGTGAAAGGCAGAATGGACGAGGTGGAGGAAAGCCTGCGTTGTGCTAGTTACTGTTTACTCATTGTGTCCATCACAGTTAACATGTGTGAAATCTTGAATCACCTCCAATACATTCTTTAAAAAACAGCCAGGCATACATACACAAGACATACAGTGGATAGAAAAACACTACACACCCTTGTTAAAATGCCAGGTTCTCGTGATGTAAAATAATGAGAAAAATTGACAATTTTTTTCCACCTTTAATGTGACCTATAATGTGAACAATTCAATACAAACTGAAATCTTCAAGGGGGAAAAATTAAAAATAAAAACCTTACAATAACCTGGTTGCATAAGTGTGCACACCCACTTATAACTGGGGATGTGGCTGTGTTCAGAATTAACCAATCACATTCAAACTCAGGTTAACTAGAAGTCATTACACACCTGCCAACATTTAAAGTGACTCTGATTAATCACAAATAAAGTTCAGCTGTTCTAGTTGGATTTTCCTGATATTTTCTTAGTTGTATCTCCAAGCAAAAGCCATGGTCCATAAGACATAAACCAGGAGACGGGTACAAAAGAATTTCCAAAGCATTAGATATACCATGGAACACCGTGAAGACAGTCATCATCAAGTGGAGAAAATATGGCACAACTGTGACTTTACCAAGAACTGGACGTCCCTCCAAAATTGATGAAAAGACAAAAAGAAAACTGGTCAGGGAGGCTTCCAAGAGGCCTACAGCAACATTAAAGGAACTGCAGGAATTTCTGGCAAGTACTGGCTGTGTGGTACATGTGACAACTACCTCCCGTATTATTCATATGAATGGGCTATGGGGTAGGGTGGCAAGACGGAAGCCTTTTTTTACAAAGAAAAACATCCAAGCACGGCTGAAGTTTGCAAAAACAAACATCAAGTCCCCCAAAAGCATGTGGGAAAATGTGTTATGGTCTGATGAAACCAAGGTAGAACTTTTTGGCCATAATTCCAAAAGGCATGTTTGCTGCAAAGACAACACTGCACATCACCCAAAGAACAGCATACCCACAGTGACGCATGGTGGTGGCGGCATCATGCTTTGGGGCTGTTTTTTCTTCAGCTGGAACAGGGGCCTTAGTCAGGGTGTAGGGAATTATGAACAGTTCCAAATACCAGGCAATTTTGGCACAAAACCTTCAGGCGTCTTTTAGGAAGCTGATGATGAAGAGGAAGTGCACCTTTGAGCCCGACAACGACCCAACGCACACATCCAAATCCACAAAAGCATGGCTTCACCAGAAGAAGATTAATGTTTTGAAATGGCCCAGCCAGAGCCCAGACCTGAATCCAATTGAACATCTGTGGGGAGATCTGAAGAGCGCTGTGCACAGGCGATGTCCTCGCAATCTGACAGATTTTGAGCGCTTTTGCGAAGAAGAGTGGGCAAATATTGCCACGTCAAGATGTGCCATGCTAATAGACTCCTACCCAAAAAGACTGACTGCTGTAATAAAATCAAAAGGTGCTTCAACAAAGTATTAGTGTGTGCACACTTATGCAACCAGGTTATTTGAGGGTTTTTATTTTTCATTTTTCCCCCTCAAAGATTACAATTTTTTTTCAATTGAATTGTTCACATTATTTATCTTTGTCTCATTATTTTACATCATAAGAACCTGGCATTTTAACAGGGGTGTGTAGACCTTTTCTATCCACTGTAAACACAAGACAAGACAGAGACTCGCACATGCATGTGCTCGCGCTTATACACACATAGAGCCATGCATGTGTTTTACCCTCTGCCTCTTGAGAACCATGAGAAACTAGGACCAGTTCCCTCATATTCAGAGCACACTGTCCATTTTTCGTCTTTTAATACTGCATGCAGAGACACTGAATCAATGCAATCAGAGGAGACAGCCCCTGTGGTCAGACAGACAGACATCAGAAGACTGGTAATCAAGATAGGTTCTTACACAAACAAGAACACACACACTTGTAAAGTGTACAAACACACACACACATACACGCACACAAATGAATGTGCAGATGTTTTTTCACAGTCTATATTTGCGCACACATACACATACAAATGCGAGCACATAAAAGATGAAAACACACCCTCATAAAGAGCAGGATATTGGAAGCAGCTGTAAAAAATGATCAAGGGATGACATCAATAACAGGATGGCTCTCACAACACAGGAGGCAGCTGCATCTTAATTGGACATGCAACTCATTAGAGCTGCTAGAGGTGGACACAATGTCTCCCTGTACTAAGGCCCCATTCAGAAATGCAAGGCGGATTGAAGAAGATGGGTGGGGTCGCAAAAACAGAAGGGAAACAGATGAACTCCTCACACAATAAAAACTGAGCCAGGTGCTCCGCAACCCACCTGAATGCTAGGAGTCACAGGAATCTACGAGTCTCGTGTACTACTTCTGCCTATATTGTCTTTGTAATTGCTGTATGGATGGCAAGGTGTAGCTTACCATGTCATTACATATCTGGCTTACAACAACTAAAAACTGAAGTGAATTCAAAGTGATTAAATAGGGCCAGGGAGCTTGCTGGTGATGGAAGATGACGTGCCCTCAGAGAAGCCATACCCTGTACTATGCCCTTGTATGCGGCTCTTTAATATCTGACAAAGCCTTGGAAAGATGATATAAGATGCGGACAGAATAGGTATGTGTGGGTAGTAGCCAGAGGAAAATAAAGAGTGGAAAGAGCGGTGTAGAGAAGGATGCAGAATAACGGTTATACATTCTCACGACTTTCTAAGCAAGGACAGATTTTTTTTTCTTTCTTTCTTTTACAGAGAAGGACTACAAGTTTCTTATTCAGAAATCTATTGTACATCCTTGACCAGACATCTCTCAAACACGTGTCTCATCTTTGTGATAAGGACAAGTCTGTGTCTTCTCTATGTCCCTGCAGCCATGGTTGAAACTTGAAGAATCAAACCTTAAAATATATAATTCTCATATATGTTGGAGTTTTTTTACTTGGAGATGTTGTAATGACTAGACTTTCAAAATCAGAGTATTTCATTGTGTCCAACTTTCTCAGCATAGAAAACACTCAAGTGTAGTAAGCTACCAAAGTTTGTCAGTGAAACTAATCTGTGTAAATGTTGTATGAGAATTAATACAAACGAATGCAACTGGTTATAAACCAATTATTATAAATATACTGTGCATACAACGTTTAAAAACAAATAGATGGCCTCTTTTCTATTGGTCTACCTTTCTGTTGATAAGAAGCCAATTGTACAGCAATATTGCAGGTTTCCTGTTTTATGTATGTTTGAATTGACTTGGACCTAAAAAGACCTTGACGTGTCTAAAAGTTTCTATGTACAGAAAAATAGGTATTATGACTTCAGAGCATAATACTTTCAGTTATTCTTCAATGAGCTGAGCCTGCCAATTATAATCAGACGTGGCCAATGGATTTACCACAGCCATGCATCATTAATGGATCTCACCTCAGGCTAATAAGGTTCTCACTGAGAAAATGATAATGAAAGCTTTAGGCCACATCCAACCGTAACTTTGAGTCACGAAAATGTTTTTTTCGCTCTCTATGATTAGGAGAATCTTCACAGCGGTGAAAATGGAGCTGTAAAAAAGGAAATAGAGACACAGAAATACAGCCAGTACCTCTCAACCTTCACAGTGGCCGTAACAGATACACACAAAAGAGTGCATGGCCATCTGCAGTCCATTACAAAAGGTACTCATAGCTATAAAAAAAACTTCCCCTCACATCAGCAGTCATGTTCTCAACTCACTCCATCCCCAGGCTGTTCTGCTGAGGCTCTGGTGCAGCTGCGTTTATCAGAGCCGCGACCTAATCAGTAACTGAAACCTCCCTTTGCAATCTAGTCAAAGTTCTGGTGGTGAAATCAGCAGAAATAAAACATAACTGAGCCTCGAAAGATAATGAAGGTGCAAGAAAGAAAAATAAAGAAGAGAGTGTGAAAAAAAAGGCAAAGAGGGAGGGAGGCAGAGCAGGAACACACCACTTAGATATACCTCTGAATGTTTGTAAGGTATGAGATGAAATGACCTCCTGATGAGATCACACTCCCTTCTTTCTCGCTGAATAAATAAATAATTGACAACAACTGAATTGTACTGTTACTGAAGTAATAAAAAGATCATATATCCCAGAGTTTTACTCTTTATATCCATTATAGATCTGTATGTGTATTTTGTGGAAAAAAGTTTATATAAGGCTTACTAACATTCATATTGTATCAATTTTATTTCTGTATTGCAGCAAAACTTAAGTAAAAACATGTATGTATAGAAACAGATGTGAAAAACACAAATACAATGAAAACAAAAATTTAGGAGTGTTGGAGCAAGCACTGACAGAATCTTTCAGTCCTTTTGTTGAATCAAAAAGATATCAACATATCAAAAGGCCTTTGATGAAGCCCTGCAGCTGTGGCCTCTTCAACTCAGATTCATTCTGCTCATCATTTAATTAAATCTGGTAGTGCAGTAACCACTGCTTACACACTTTTATGTGTCTGGACCTGTTGGATGCAAATTATTATCAATATGCACATAACCCTTTTTTTCAGTTCAGTGAAGACCTGCTGAACTGAACTAAGCTGAATGTCAGGTGGATCAACATGCAACAGGAAAATGACAACTCAGTGGGATCATAACATAACATTTAACAGGTAAAAGAAGCGTGAATTTGCAATAGCTGCGACCACGTACGCGCATTCATCCATGCGTTCATACACTCATAACCTCACAAGAGTGACAGTTCATGAGTTATGAAACAGGGTGTGGGAAAAAGTGTGGGGGTGGGGCAAACAATCACCAAGAAAATGGAACTCTGCTTGGCCTAATGACGTCTACCACAGTGTCTACAGTAACCAAGTCATGAGTTATGAAAGGGGACGTGGCAAAATGGTTTATCTGTGCGTGTGTGTGTGTGTGTGTGTGTGTGTGTGTGTGTGTGTGTGTGTGTCATGTTTTTATATCCCAGTGGGGACTTGAATGCACACTAACCAATGGGGACTTGTGCCAACATGACAAAAATTGATTGCTTTAGACTTTATAAAACAAGGTTAAGACGTGGATTTAGGGTTCAGGTTACAATAAGGTTTGGGTTAAGTTAAGGTTAGGGTTAAGTTTAGGCATGTAGTTGCAATGATTAAAGTTAGGGTAAAGGGTGGGAAATGCATTATGTCAATGAGATGCTCCCAAGGGGATACAGGAACAAACGTGTATGTGTATTTCTACAAAGTTTGGTTATGTTACATGAATCCATATAAAGATTATGGGCCTTTTTGTTACAGGCTACTCTCACACCCAGACATTTAATGAATCTATTTGGAAGTTATACGCCTTTTTGTGATAAGCCACTCCCATTGTCACAACCCCTTTTACTCAATTGGCATGAACACACACACACACACACACACACACACACACACAGGTTTTGAAAGGGTTATAGAATTTGACATGTAATAGATGTCAGCATGAATACTTCTGGCATTGCACCGGGCTTAATGATCACAATTTGAAGAACAAAAAATGAAGAGCGGAGAAAGGAGACTGAGCTGAAAGGCCCGAGATTCACAGGAACTTGGACAGAGTCAGACGTACACATTTGGAAACATCCACTTACAATACTTTTCCAAATCATAGAGTGCAAGAGGTGGTTTGGGACTATTTCTTCTTCTGCCTGACAGCATGTTCAGCATTCACAGTGAATACACTGTACAATCAGCTCATGTGTCAGCAGATATTTACTTCAACTTGCTTCTTGATTAAGTCAGGGAAGGCACATATTTCACCTTTTATGAGACTGTGTTATGTGTAACCACCTACCCGCCCTAGATTCAACATACATGTGGCCCCTTACTTTAGAATAATGGTAGAAGAATCATCATTTCTACGTTAATATTAAATTTCTATCAAGTTGCAAAGTATGACTTCCTGCTTTCTCACATCCTCTCAGTCATGCTGGTGAATAAATTAAAGATGAAAAAAACAAAATGTGTTGCTTGTTTATAACGGAGTTCCCAGGAATCACTTCCATTAAATGTGTCATTATCTGACTTGAGATCAGATAGTACAATATGTCAGACTTGTTTAACAGCTATGATACTTAGAATTAGTCAGACAGTGTTAGAGGGCTGGCATTATGTAAGGACTACCTGACTTGCCCAAGGATAAAAAATATGCACCACAAACATTGGCCGTGGTAAAGATTATCTGAGTTGAGGACAATAGGGTTGTCTACAAAATTACAACTACATTGAAAGATCGAGATGGACAATGGCATCGGAGGCGTGCGCGATGTTGGTTTCGGTTGTTTGATAGGCTGTGTCATTCATTAACAAGCGCACAAGTGGCTCACTTGCTGACGTGATAACGAATCGTGGGTGGAAACATACGGAAAAATGACAAGTTCTGTGTCTTTTAGGCGACTTTATAAAATGTACTGCTGATGGAGAAATTGAAGTAGACGGGCGAGGAGGGGGGACAGAGAGACGCGGGGCAAGCCGGTGTGTTTACCTGAGGTGTAGGCATCTTGTGTGTCTGTGTGTGGGGAGAACAGAATTCCGAGGAAGATGCAAAGCATATTTAAAATTTATAATAATAATGTTTGTAGTGATTAAAACCTGCTTTCACGTGGCGGTATTATATGAAAACCCGGGGGGAGGGGTTATAAAATCACAATGCCTGCTCAACCATCGACCATCTGTCAGCCATCGCCGAAGGACAATGGCATTGTCTATCGGCCCAACCCTAAATGACAACTACGCTTGCTACTGTAAGTGCAATAAATCCTTTGCAAGTAAAAAGCCAATACGACAGCTGTTCACAAGCATAACCATGTATAAAGTGGTATATTAATCTGCTCTGTCCAGTCTTTCATTCTGTGAGTTTTATACAGCAGAGCGCGCTTGCTTGGCTAAATGCAAATTGTTACAACTTTAAAAAAAATAAAGCTGTCTGTGTGTAATCTAACTGTTTAGTTTAGTTTGCCACGTACCTTAACATTTGGCAAATTCTGAGACAAACCATCCCCTATTCTCTCATCCAGCGCCACCTTGAGGCAGTGAATCACATCAGCAGCAGAGGACAGCAGAATGGACTGATATCCGAATACATCATTCTTTCTAAACTTTACTTAGATTTTGATGGCATGAATGTAATTTATTTTAGTGACATTTCAGATTTTTCTTTCCAATGAGATATTATTGACTTTTTACAGTGCCGTTGCTGTTGTAAACTTTGCTGTTGCTGATCTAAAAACATATTTTAGTTTTATTTAAATTATTCAATTCTGATCCTGTTATTGTTTTTTAAAATAATATATTTTTAAAGCAATTATTTAAAACTCAAAAAGAAGTGATAAGGACATCTATAAGAGTAGTAGTATCGATAAAATCATAACGATACCATCCCTAAAAATTTATGATAATTTATTTATCACTCACTGTTAACGAGTCCATTTCTGAGGAGAAGGAGGGGGCATTGTCATACCATTTTTGATATGCAAGAATGTTTGTTGCTTTGCATCTATGACACACTGTGTCCTTATTCTGATTCATTGACTTTTATTATTTATAAAGATTAAACGTGACAGTAGTGAAAGAATTGTAGGGCTTTTACACCTAAAACTGTAATGAATGCAATGAAAAGGACACAAAGTTGTGAATGGAAACTGTGAGAATTGTGACCCCGAGAGGAAACCAGGAAAGGTCAATAAACAACGCAAGTCTCTCGTGAACATCGGAAGGGTCTGCGGCCTCCATGTTTACTTCCCTACAACAATGTGCTGCGTGTGACATCATATTATTCTTTTGCACATGCGGGCCACTTTCAGGCTGTGGCCAGTTTACACTGGAGTCTGATATGGGCCAAATTTTAATAATCAATGTCAATCTGGGCAATAAATCGGAACTGAGCGTTAAGGCCTGCCGAGTGACCATAGCCTGCAGTGTGGAAGCCTTCATGTAACTAATTTTTTCAGATAATGTATGACCGTTCTGCACTCATTCGAGGTCAGTCAATGGCCACTACGCTCAAATACAAGGCACAGCACAGCATAGTAGAGTAGAGCACTATTTATGGGGCAATGATGTATTAATAATTTCCAAATTAATCCAGTTCTGTTCTTTCAGTTCATTTTAAATGAGATGATTGGATTAAAGCAGCAATTCCAGGTTGTTCTTCATTTTTATATGCAATATATTATATGCAATATATTATAGTATTATAGGATATGAAATACACGTTCAGCACATAAAAGATTTTTAAAAACTCTTCCTCTAGCCCTCTCCATCTCACAGTTACATAATCTTAGTTTTCTTATTCATGTCAGCCAACATTGACTCGGTCAACTAGCTCAGAATACTAAGTCAAAGCTGAGTCATATAACCAGGGTCCTGTTTAATCTCTAATAGTGAGAGAATCACACATAGTGAGTGTGCATGTCTACTAATATATGTTTGTGTACATATATGCAAAACTATGTGTGTATGATCGCACTGATTAATCCAAATCTACCAGTTTTTGCAAATGAAAAGCTTGTACTCTGCGTCATGCAACGAGCGCTGTTAACACAGTAGCAACAGCAGCACTGCCCAAATGCTCATATGTATGCAAATCACAGACGCTCTTTTCTCCCGGGTGGAGAGCAGTGTTTGGGCTGATAAAACCTGAAGAATCCTGCTTGCTGCACAGCGGGATGACAGCTGCAATCCAAAGCCACCTCAAAGGAATGGAAGGTTACTTAAGCAAAGCTACACCCTGAAAACAAAACAATGTTAGGAAGGTATGGACCATGGACTGGGAATAAATTAAGAATAACAGGCAAAATGGCGGAGACTAATAAATGCAATCAAAGGCCATAGCCTGAGGTAGCTAATTAGTCCTATTTCACCTGAAATACCCACTAAGTAATAGCTGAAAACTCACTGTGGAGACTCACACGGAGGAGGCAGTAAGAGGGCTTTAGTTGCAAGGGGTAAACACATCGATGGACAAATCACCTCTGTATCAAGGTACTGAGAAACAGAAACATGTTTCTGACAGTGCTGAATGTAACCATCTGAACCACCTCATATTTAATTTGTATTTGCCAGACAAGTACATCTTGTATTTGGGCCACTGGGGCAGTTGGGATTTCAGGGCGTTGCTGAAGGGCATTTTGTTACAGAACTGTGTTACTTAATAATTTACCCTAAACACATTTGCACTGCTCTTGTCCAACTAACGTGACGAAAATCAGTTATTTTTGCCTTCACACTTAAAAGGCCTATATGTAGTTTTTCAGTGATATCACTTATTAATAAATCAAATTTTCACTGCATTTTTGTCAACGGGCTGTAACCTCACTTAGAAATGAAGCACATGCCTATTTTCACTATTTTGGTATTAGGTATTGGGTCGGGATGTAGCCCTGTTCGCGCTCCCAAACCTCTGTCTGACTACAGCAACAACTCAGCATCTAACAAAATGAAGTCCACTAACACTATTTCGGCACAACACCGGCTCCCAACACAACACAGACTCCAACACAAACACCACGTAAGGATAAAAACAACAATAAAGTTTTATGTGCTGAAGCCCATCAGACCAAACGAGATTCAGATGATGTCGGGTGAAAACACTCAACATCAGAAAGGCTGGAGTCAAGGAGAGAGTCACGTTAGCTCACCGGCTAATGCAAAGCACTTGCTAACGTTTTCCGGTGCAAAGTTGTATCACTTTTCACATTACTTCACCAACTAACTCGACCCATATTACTATCCTGTGTACCACCAATATTATGTCAGTGTCGATTTAGCCTGCAAGAAATGATGTAACGGTACAAAGCAAATGTGGAGCAATTTGTTTATATTAGCCTAAACTGATGCAGGCAGGGCAGTCAGCTAACGCTACATTAGCTCGGACCTGCTGCTGTTTGCTTCATAACGTTCAATTTAGATTTGTTGTTTTACTGATACTCAGGTATACAACTTCTCCACCGTATCAGTTGCTGTAACTAATGTGACCCACATAATATACGATCATGCAACATAACGGCGTTGGACAAGAACACACATGCTGTGTGAAGTGTCTCCCTGTCTGTTTATAGCCGCTGTCCAGGCGTATTGAGCCAATATGAGGCTCGCTGTGCTGTATGAAAAGTACGGAGCCGGTGTTGATCTGCCTCTGAGCCGGGAACCTTGAAGTAACAGAGCCTGAACATGTCTGGAGAAAAGCCACAGCCGGCATGCCGGTGTTTCTGTGTTTATTGTGTGATCTCTGTATGAAAGCGGTTGTGTTTAGGATTATGCTTGCTCATGAGTTCAGGCCTATGGTTACAATCTTAAAACCGCACCACTAGTGGCCGCTGATATAGTTATAATATCTAAGAGTACCATGATAAACTTTTATCCGACCAACAGCCTAAAACCCAAAGAAATTTCGATTACTGTCATGTAAGACAAAGCAGCAAAAACAGAGAATTTTTGGCATTTTTGACTGTTCAGTGATCAATTATCAAATGTGTTGGTGATTTTCTGTCAGTCAACTAATAGACTGAACAACAAACCATTTGAGCAGTAGTATTGCTGATAAATCAAGTACATCCAACAAAATAATAACATCATATATTCTACAACTTTGACAACTTACTTAAATAGTTTTGGGAAATGCCCACATCCACTTTCTCGCTGAGAGTTAGCGTAGAGCGTAGAGCTACAGTAGATATGAAGCTTCCACCTGTCTGTGTTAAAAGGTAACAAAGACTGCCTACCAACCTTTGTTACCCACCTCTAAAGCTCACTGATGACAACATGTTGCATCTGATTTGTTTTTTTGTATGAATTAAACAAAGTGTAAAAAGTTTTATGAGGGGTTATGTACTGGACTATTTCCTGGCCAGGATCAGTGCCCTCCGCTAATTACTGTCAAACAAATTATTTTTTTAAAACGCATGCTGTGTCAGACTCCAACTATGAGTCATGTGACTTGTAAACAATTGCGAGGCCTTGACCAACAATTACTGTAAGAGTGCCATCAGCTGCCATCAAGAAAGACATGGCAAAGAGAAATGACAGAGAAAGCGGGATAGACCTACAGAGAGGGATGATATAACCACGTGAGAAGTAGAGAGTCATGCTCTGCCTAGATTAGCACCACTGTTTTTAGTTTGAGGTTCTCTACTCCCACACTCTCCCTCTCTTCTGCCTATTTCCCTCCATCCCACCGTTCTTGCATTCATCCACCCATCAATCATCAATCATTCTTCCAGCTATCCATCTATCCATCATTCATCCATCCACAGCCCTCCAGCAAACCCCACCAAAGCTCCCCAGTTGGACCACTGAGCCAGAGAGGAAGTACTGGCATCAGCACCACCAGTCGCAGCCACCTGTTCTCCCCTCGCTGAAATCCCCCTCTCCTGTTACATAAAGAGACACTTCCACTGTTGCAATGCAGCATCAGATGCTGTTGTGCAACAGCATTAAAAATACCTCAGGGTCAGCGAGGAGGAAAGTTGAAAACAGGAGTTATTCAGATGGGGAGAATACAAAAACAGAGTCGTGAGTGTGGGTGTGTCTGTCACTTGAAGGTGAGAGTACACAATTCAACCCTTGCTTTATATGTAGTGTGCCTTTGTGAAGCTGAAAGGCAATCTGTAATCTGCTTTGTGAGACGACATTTTTCACGTGCATTTATCACGTTTCCTCACATGTGCACATGCAGGGGCATTTATTCAACAGCTATCTTAGGCTCTGTCAACACACTGCCTTTATGAAGCAGACATGACTCTCAATTAACCTCCTGTCATACTGCACCACATAACCAAACTTGTTACAAAAGCTGCTGTATGTTGGTAATGAATGTGTCAGTATATCTGAGAGACAGTTGCTGATACTGTGCATACAAATAAATAGTCATGTATATTTAATATGAAAGTATAGTAAGCAACTGCTGTGTCTCTGGCTGAAAACCAATTTCCATCCACATATCATCGTGTTCCTTTCAAATTAAAGCTAGGGTAGGCAATTTATTCCAGAAGCATTTTTTGCTGTATTTGCTGAAATTCTCTTTACATCCTGACAGCAATCAAGAAATCAAATGCTCTGACACAAAAGTAAAAAAAATCCATTATCTGTAGCTTTTGCAGGAATATTAATAGCATGTCCAATCATTTAATTCGGTCTGAATGAAAAGGCTGCCTGTCTACCTTCCTATCTGCGTGCACTCTGACGTGAGTGTGCATGGAAATGTCTTTTGGGGAAGTGGCTCTGGAGGGAGGCCTGTAGGGATGGGGTAGGATTTTTTTTGTTTGGATGCTTTGAAAATGTAGCTGTCTCTTGCTAGTTCTCCAACAGTGCCTAGCCCAGCTTTAATGACTGCATATTTACAACTATTGCAGTGCCTTAGCTGTTGTTAAAAAAACACCTCTAATCCTAAACATATCCCCCTCATAGCAAGGCACAATGTAATAGAGTCTTAAGTCTGTTGTCAACATACCCAGTTTTGTAGATACTCCCCTTAATTCCGAGCAGAAAGCCACACTAATGCTCCTGCTGCTGTTGGAGGTAGTGCTCAAGCTTAGGGTGTAATAATACTGGCTACAATTGAATAAGAACTACCACACTCACAAAAACACTAAAAATCTCTCAGCTAAATTAAGCCCCCCTCAAATGTTTCCATTATACCATCATCACAGTTTGTCATCAATTGGGACTATTTGGAGTTAAAATTTTGCCATAAATGAGAACAAATCCTTTTGTATTGAACTCAGCAAATCATTCCATTCCATTAAGTCCCCAAAAGTACCCTCGTTATGCCTTTGCAAATAATTACACCCAATCAAATACAGTCAGAGCAGAGAAGCCAATCAGCATTTGGGATGCATTCTCCACAGTATTCTCGAAGCGATCGTAAAACAATTTGGTGTATGGTTTTCACGGTTTATGCCCATAAGAACAGTGAAGCAGTACATCAGGCCAATTGGTCGTTGGAGAAGGATTGTCTTGTTAATGAAGTGTGGAGTGGAGCCACTGAGGGTTGTGTATGTCACCAGATTTACAGCGCAGTGGCCCTCTGATTCCCTACAGCTGTAAAACAATGAGGAGGTGATTGGAGTAAATTACACTGCAGTTGTCAACCTCGCGACTGCTTAGAGCCATTTGATGGTGTCTCTCTCTTACAAATTGTCTCTCATCTGTGCCCTTGCTCACACGTGAACACACAAATACAGACATTTTCCTCCTATCCTCCCACACTGTCTGAAATTCTGTCTGCAATTTGTTTTTTTTACATGTGAAGACACAACACAGGTACATGACCAACAAGTAATTAAGTGGTAATTGGTCTTTCTTGTCACTGTCTTTTCCTGCTCTCTTGTCGCCGAAACAGTCATCATGCAAAGACCAGTGTCTGACAAAATACTAACAAAATACACATTTTACATTCAGTGTCACATAGACAAACGGAAGCAAACACATTCCTTCTCTCTATCTCATGTAGAGAGTTGTTTTCTGCAGCCTGCTCAGGTGAAGGCCAAACAGCATCAAACGCTGTGATGTGATATGTGTGAGCAAAACCAGATAAGTGTTTTATTCAAATTCTGTAGCCAAGGACAAACAGCGGAATGAGTAACTATGACATTTAAAAAAACTGCCATTTTAATTAGGCATGAAGTCTAATGGTGACTTTATTTTATCTTCAAATTGCTATAAAGAAGATGACTAAAACCAGCAATGAAATTGTCCTAATAACAAGCATTGTCTGTGGAGCAACAACCTGACACTGGTGGAAAGTAACTACGTGAATTTACTCAGTACTGAATTCAATACAATTTTGAGGTACTTTTACATTATTCCATTTTATGCTACCTTACAGTACTACTTTGGGGGAAATACAATATATACAGGTATGTATACACACACACACACATATATATATAGTACTTTTCAGTAGTACTTTTCCTTTAGCTTTAGCTACTACTACTATGGAGGGTTTACTTTATTCTGAAACAATTCTGCAACTGTATTTTTGATTTCTGGAGAGAAGATCTGTGTCACTGAACATGCTTCTGGACATAGGACCAATTTGGCTATAAATGTGTTTTTAATGTGTATTAGACTGCATGGCCCAGGGACATAAACTCCATCAGGATTTGGCTGCACAGACAAAGACATCCCAACATTGCTCTTTTTATCACAGAGTATTTCATTACCTGTAAACAATTAAATAGCCAGTGTTGCCAGATGAGTAGTTTTCCAACCAACTGGGCAACTTTCTATTTAATTGAGAGGGTCAAAAAGTTAGGCAAATGTCATATGAGCAGTAGTGGGTACTAAAGAGTTACAAGTGACGCACGCACATGAGTAAAAAAGGATTTTTTTAAGGAAAGGTAATTTTTCATATTTGTCTTTTTTTAACTCCATTTCTGCTCTTACTCATGTGCATTTTTGAGCCAGTAATCTGCTTTTTATTTAGCTACATTTATACACCAGTGTGTGACGTCTACTTCGCTGAACTTTAGCGATGGTGTCCACACAGACTGCGTTGCTGCTGCTATCTGAAAATATTTCACAATAAAAGGGAACTGTTAACAAATGAAGGGATTCTGCCCACAGGAACGCTATATAGCTTTTATTTTGACACACCATGGCTGCTCATGTGGGCTGTGTGGGTGCTCTAACCTGTTAACATGGGCGGCGAAATGAAAAGCAAGAGGTTCTGCGATGCACACATGCTGCTCAGGTAGCCAGTGTGTAAAATAGTTCACCTAATGATCGGATTTCAGAAAGAAAATCCCACAGGAAACTGTTTTGCCTTTGCAAACAAATGTTCAATGCAACATGTAAAGAAACTTTACTGCTACTATTAATTATTATGTTTATTATCTTATTTTATTGGATGTTATTTATTTTGTCCACATTAGAAGCGCTACAGAGAAAAGGCGTGAGAAAAGACAAAGAAGTGGGGATGTAAATATTTTTTGCAAGGTCATTTAATTTGTCCACTCTTGGACAGATAGGGAAATGGAGAAAGACAAAGGTAGGTGAGAAGGAGAAGGGTAGAGAGGAAGAGATGGAGTAAGAGTAGGACATCGTATCTCAATTGTTTAGGCTATACAATAGCCAAAAGGCTATAGGCTCTTATTTGTTTGATTAGCCTGCCTGCGTTACTACATTAATAAATGAAACGTTTTATTATATTGCACCAGCCTGCACACCCTAAACATATTAAAATGAAAATTTACTTATTAACCTTTTTTACTTTGATTTCAATAGGTTTCTTAAACGGTAACTTTCACTTGAATAATTTTTTATAGGAGTAATTGTACTTTTACTTGAGTATAGATTTTCAGTACTCACCCACCCCTTCATATGAATGAAAACTTTTAACATTTAATGAATAATCTAAAAGACTTATTTTACTCCTAATATAAATGTACTATTATTGTAACCTTGGTTTGGAGTTAGGCTAATGATTCTGATCGGAGACAATTGGGCTCACTTGTCCCACTGTAATTCTGATGACATGGCTGAGCGTCGTAACAGGGAAAATCCATTCCAAAAAGGAAAATGTTTCAGCTTCTTAATATAGAACGGTGAGAAATAGCTTTCTGCTTAAAGTGGCACATGGGAGAACGATGGTGGGGGTGTATAAAATTACATAATCTGAATTAAAAACCACAGACAAACCATCACATTTGCACGTACACACACCGATAATTAATTCATAAAATTTAAATTATACAGACACAATGGAAGCAGTGTGCCTCTAAAATAGAATAAAGCTATAGGTGCTATGTGATACTGTATGTCTCCCTAAGCTTTTTGTGCCATCAGTTATAAGAAGCAAAGGGAAAGAAAAAGAAGCAAGAGGGAAAGATGATAAATGCAAAAGAGAGGAGGAATAATGGATGAAAGAAAAAAGTAAAACGCGGGGATTAAAAATAGAGAAAAACATAAGTGTAAGTGATGAATATGTAAGGAAACTGGAAGCAACTGCCTGAAATCAAAAATTGTGACACAACAAGGTAGAAGGGAGAAATAAGGGAGATAACTGGGAGGTAGCAGAGTAAAGCATTTCTGATTAATTTATGTATGAGAATGTGAGAATATGTGAATTTCTGAATTACGTCATGAGCCCGATCCAGATGCCAGAAGGGAGGTGTCTAATGGAAGAGATAAATTAGAGTGGGGAGGAGGCGAGAGGTACCAGGGGGAGATTGAATGGTGAATAGATATGAGACCAACGAAGGGGATGAGGCGTGGGCGAGTGCAACAGAGTCTGATAGACAGCCAAGAATAGAAGACTAATTAATAGTCAAAAACTGCAGGCAGGCAGGTGTGGAGAGAAAACCACAACAGGGGGGAAGAAAGTAGTGATGGATGGCTCTACCTACCTACAGCTTCACATATTGCACTATTGTGTAGTGAGGGGGAGGGAAAGGAATATGAATGGTTAACAGACACACACAGTGGTGAGGGGTGGGGTGGAGGGGTGGGGTGGTGGGGTGGAGGGGTGGGGGGTGAGAGATAGAAACAGAGATTAAGCCAGACTGAGAGCAAGAGCGAGAGAGAAACTTATTATCTAATGTGAGAAGAGGGTTTCCTAGGAGATTTGACATGAATAACCTACACGCACACTGCTGCTGTTTCTCTGAGGAAAGCAATCAAGTTAAACCGCAAACAAAGTTTAATTACTCAAATGGCTTATTACACCGCCATCACCCTCGCACACAGTGTTCAACAAACACAGTCCCGACCTTGAAAGTTTGCCATGGGTGTGGTTTAGACCACATGCTGTCGGACAAAAGACAAACACACATATGCACTATGAAGCCTATGCAGCTCCCCATCCACCAACACACAACAGTGAGAAAAGATATCAATCTTCTAGTCACTATCTGTCCATCTAAGTCTCACCATGTGTGTGCGACAGTGAAGCGCCTCTGCTTGTGGATGTTGTTGTTGAGCAGCATGCGGCGAAGCAGTCGTGGCGAGTTGCGTGGAGAAAGGCGGGGGGAAATGGAGGAGGGCGACCGCCGGTGTCCCCTTGGCCTCTCCGGCTGCAGCAGGTTCTCCCGCAGGATCTTCACCAGGTCTTCATTCAGGCCGGAGTGTTTGGGCATGGGGGGCACTGCCAGGGTGTCCTGGTGGGTCACCCCCATGCCTGCCTGCTGGGCCATGCCTGCCCCCGGCGTCACCACCACCACCAGAACCAGAACCAGCCAAATCAATGAACAGTAAATGCAGCCAAGATAGATCAGAGATAAAGCAACACACGCACTAAATGGACGCTTCCTTTCTCTCCGTCAGAGTCCAAGGATTTCCTAAAAATTTTGGAATCTGTAACAAATCCATCCAAAAATCCCCTGGGTGATAAACTGAAAAGCTCTGCTTGTAATTCCTCACACTAGAAGCTCCATCTGTATAAAAGCAGGGGATATAAAAGAGAAGAAAATCCCTGTTGTTTTTCCTCCTTTCCGTCTTCTAAGGAGCCAGCAGATGAACAGAAGCACTGAGGGCTGCTGCCTTCGACTGCTCTGCAACACTGGATGTCTGCTGTGAAAGTGCAAAGGAGAAGATGAGGGGAGGATGGAAGGAGAGAGGGAGGGCGGGATGAAAAAAAAACAAACAGGGAATTCCGTCTATTCCAGCCCTTTCTCCCCCAGGCCTGCAGGCGAACTCAACACACTCCAGTGAAATCGAGCCCAGCAAGAGTTGAGCTGAACTAATTCAGTCTATTCCAGCCCATTCTAGCCCAGCTCTGTCTGGTAAACGCCAAAAGAGACCCGTGTTGGTTCACCAGTAAAAATCCCTATCCCAGTCTGACTCAATCCAGTAAGGCTTGGTCGAGTTCTGTTCTATCGAGTCGAAGCAATTCATCCTTTCTTCCTCTCCCTACACAGAGAGACTGACTGCTGACTGCAGCCAGTTTATAAGCTACTGATCCTTCGGAGCTGAGCAGAGTGTGAGCATGTGTGTGAGTGTGAGTGTGAGTGTGTGTGTGTGTGTGTGTGTGTGTGAGTGTACACAAAAGAGAGGAGGAAAACGGGGAGGTATGAAGAGAGATAGGGTAAGCTTGAGTAACACTGTGCAAAAATGTTGCATGCCTCAATGCGCCTGAGAGTCGAGGCACATGCATCTGTGAGGGTGCATTTCTCGTTGCAACAGATCGCACTAAAAGCACTTATTAGTTTTTGAGTAATCCTCGATATTGACTCAGCTTGAGAGGACAGCCCTAGGAACAGCAAATGATGCAATGTGTATACCTGTGTACATGACCACAAATTTGCATTTGCATTTTACTAACATTAGCCTATCCTTAAAAACGTAGCTGTAGGTGTCTAGGCGTAACTCTTTCACTGTAATATTCTTATATCCAGCTTCTACAAGCGCCCTGCAGCACACACACATCACCTAAATCTTCAGCAGTCAACAGGAGAAGCGTTTAACTTTTGATCACTTAATCATCCCAATACAAATGCAAAAACATAGAATTCATTATTATTATTAGTTTGTCTTCGGCTGTTTTCTAGCATATATACTCAAACAGCACATATTAAGCTCTAGCTTAACATACAGCAAGCTGCTCCCCATCACGGCATTCCAGACAAGCATGAAAGAAAAAGAGCAAAAATACAGATCAAAACACAATCGGGGATCTCTCTCTAGCTACAAATCACATTCCTGAGATTTAGGTAAACAAAACTAGCGAGCCACGCTAACTGCTCTACATAGCGATGGCACAGTGGTGCCATAAATGACAGTGACCTCAATGTTAACGTCAGAATTGCAACATGCCCACAATTACAATGTTAACATGTTGTTTAGCAGGTATAATGGTAATGATCACCGTTTTAGTTTAGCATATTAGAACGCTAACATTTGTTCTCGTAAAACACAAAGTTCAGCTGAGGCTGGTGGAAATGTCATTACTTAGCATGTTTAGCATGTAGGTAGCATGTTTGTTTTTTTCATTCAGTCAACATTACATAAACGTAAATGTCAACCTGTCGGAGGCACTACATGAAAAGTAAGCAATCACCAAAGTCAAAGGATTCTTCCTCTGGGGACCATGAATGGGCTACAAGTTTAGCATGTTATTTAACCCGCAATCATAAGGAGACTCGCATGTCACTTTGGTAAACTCGGAATATTATGGAGAAGTATGCTATAACTTTTCTTACTGGCATCTCATCTAGTTGTAGTTATTAAGTATTACAGTAAATAAATTTGAAAGGAAGATGCAAATATATTTATATCTTAACTAGTGCTGGGCAACAAATAAAATTTTTAATCGCGATTAATCGTATGATTTTCTTGTGATTAACCGCACTGTTACGCGCAAAATTTAATAATGAATTCTAAAGTAGTGTATTGCGTACTGCTATATAGCCTACATAAAAGTGCAATAACATGTGGTTTGAAAACACTTTAAACAAATAATGGGCTTTTTACCATCAGTATTCCCGTTACACAGCAGCAATAAAATATTACCTAAACCTATACCAATAACCTAAACATTAATGTAATCAAATCAAATATTAAACCAAAGCTATTTGCCACTGCCAGGGCATTACCTTTTATCTAGCTTGTTAAAACAAGTTACCATCAGAGTCCAGTTTTCTTATATATTTTTTTCTGAACGGGTATTAGCATCAGGTATCTTTTATCAGGGAGCAGCAGAAATACTATGTTCAGTAGGGTTGGGACGATGGCAGGGGCGGGAGTGTAGCGGTCGTCTTATGTGCATGTGTTCACTCGCACAGACTTCACTTGGTTAAAAACTCGAAATGACGTTACAAGTCGTGGTGGATATTTTACAAGCACGGACCAGGTAACGTTAAAGCAACATTGAACACACAGTTTGCAGATGTTGGTTTGGGTTGTTTGAGTTGTTTGATAGGCTGCGTCATTAACAAGCAAGCGACTCACCTGCTGCCGTGATAACGGATCACGGGTGGAAAAATACGGACAAGAGATGACAGAGTAGTATGCGGAAACATCCCTCCACTGGGTTTGGGTGGGTGATTTGCAGTTACTGTTCACAGATTTGGTTGTGTTGGTTGGTCATTGTTGTCACACATAGGTTGGGGCTCCTGTAAAAAGGATGGTAGATTTGCGGGAGCTGAACCTCCAGACACACTACCTCTGATGGAAACTCCTGGCTGACAGGTAAAAAGAAATTATTGCAGATACTATGTATTATACAGGAAGCACATCTGTCTATTCCCATGCTCCTCTATAGTCTGGAAATTCTATAAAATCCATTTCAATGAATTGGAAAAATGCGTGTGACATTTTATTTTATTTTTTTGAAGCTGTAAAGGTTAGTGCCATTGGCCTGTCAACATCATCAAAATGCAACCCTCAGTCAAAGGCAAGCTGTGGCAGTCAGACACTTCCAACCATGACAGCAACGAAGAGCTGTCGGCCTTCATTTGACAGCTTGAAATTCATCATCACCTTACAATAGTGAAAGGAGATGAATGCCATTTTTTGAGCAAATATTTTGTCTTTCTCTCACATGTTTAACACACATCATTACTGTCATTCTATCCCACTCCTTGTCCTCTCTTTCCTTTCCTCTTTTTGGCTACCTCTTACTGATCAACTCTTTTTCGGAACCCCTCCCCGTTGTTGCTCGTGACGTCTATGTGCACTTCCCCTTGGTTACCAGGGGCAACATGGATGGAGAGGGACAAGTGGATTTGTCAAAAACTAAAGGGAGAAGGAATAAAAGCAAGAAAAGGAAATTCAATCTGCAGGGCAAAACTGTAATACATGCAAACACTCCAACAGACCCACACCTCACAAACACTATACATGCACTGATAATGCAAATGAAAGCACGATGTGCACCTGGCACATTTACTTTTTTACTTTTTTAAATGTCTGTTTTTTTTAACAAAGAAAAGGACTCTAAATGACGACTGCTAAACAACAAGTATAGTGGTTGTGTTTTTTGTTACCAGCAAATAATCTGATACTTTATCACTGGAATCAAAAACAGTGGGAATGAGCTGTAGACTTTCCCCACACAGAGTGGGCACAAAAGCATGAACACTTGACAGTGTAAAGTAATCCAATAGCCATCCAAAAAATACTTAATCCAATATCTTGCAGTCCAAAAAACACACACCCATGGCATCAGAACATTACAGGCTTTATAGGTGGTATTGCTTAGTGTAGGTGTTGATGATATAGTCTCAAGCCTTGTGCATTATGTACTAGCTACAGGATATAGATATACAGATGGATGATTCATACCTGATAAGCAGACAATAAGATAAAAGAGCACATACTGTAACTTCACCGTACACAGAAGAAAACTGAATATCAGAGTATTTAGATTTGTTTCTATGCCCTAGATACATAATTCAGCTCTGACTTAGTTTTTGACAAATGTTTTGTCTGAATGCATTTATTTCCCATTTCTCTTCTCTGTAAAACAAAAGCCTGAGTGAAAAATGAGGCAGGCACACTGTCAACTTAAATAATACAGCAAATCAGTTAAATGTGTGGTCTTGATGGGTGAATGTGAATCCATTGCCCACAAGCACCTTGCAAAATACTGTTAAATCTGGACAGATTGGATGCCTTTCTTTTGGCAGCACACAGCATGCCATCACCTCACAGAGGAGTCTGGGTTGCTATTGGCAAAGGGTTTTTCATGTGACACCTGACTGTCAAATCAGTGCACTTAGATCTTATGTTAAGGATGTCTAAGATGACTAAGATTTATTAAATGTACCCGTTGCTATAGTTACCACTTATATAAATTCAACGGTCTAGATAACATGTGAATGGTGATGGGACAGTGCTGAAATACTATTGAAATATTATTTAGTGGGAGGAGAGGGGGTGGCAAGCAGTTTAAGAGCTGACAACCTGAAAGGGTGGCTTTAATGAGGGTTTCTCTACAGTTCAATATAGACCTTTGCAAGCCATTATATTACTGACAGACACAATGCATCCAAAACCTTAATGCAGCTCTGTCTCCATCAACTGGACACCTTCTGCCACTATGAGATTCAATGACTGGTCCGGGATATAAGCAATGTGGTTAGAACTGGTTAGAACTGTGTGTGTTCTCTTTTTTCTTCTTCTTGTAGTGTGCTTTTTGTGCATTTACATTTAGTCTATGCTTTTACTGCTGTGCGGTATACATGATTAAGTCAACACCATCAGATCAAATGAACATGAACTGCATAGCAATAATCGCTGCCTCCTTCCTGATAAATTGGTAGCAAATTCATGCTTATATACCAGTAAACCAAAAAAAAAAAAACTAACTGGGAGTTCACATACATCAGAAAAGTCAGGGACCTCCACCAGGGGCCATCCTGGTTCCACAGCTGCTCAAAATTTATTTTATCCCCAAATATCTTGGTACAGATACAAAATTTCAATATAAAAACTATTACTAAAAAAGCACCTTCATCATCATATCATATTATTGTAGAAGATAGTATTAATACTACTAAAAAAATTTTATTTAGGTACCCAGGCTGCAGCTGCTTTTAGTCTTTGTAAACTATGGGGAAATAATTTATTAGTTTTGAACTGATAGTAAACAGATTGTTTCTATTAGAAATTAATTTAAATATCAATTGCAGCTATCACACACCCATCATTCATCCTGACACTGTGATTACTGATATTATGTCTGTATGCTGTTTCATGCAGCAACATAAAATAAACATCCTCACAGCACAGAATTCATTTTGTATACCTGACCAATAGATGGCAGCATTTGTTTAAAAATGTTTTCTAGTTACCAGAAACATGCAGACCACTACATACTGGTTTATATAAAGCATGTAGAGGACAGTTAGTGTGTCCCCAACCTGCGAGGACCAACAGTGACGTTTCTGCAGTTACACCTCTGTTAGCCTTTGATACAAAATACACTTTGTTCTGGGCTCATCTCCATCTTAGGCCATGAGGGGTCACTAAATCTATGATTTCCTGAGAATCTCAGTTATATCAAATGCCATTTTTAACATGACGACGCAGTGCTGTTCAGAAAAAGATGTTTTCCTCCTTTTGAGCAGTGACATTTTTCTTTATAGTTTTAACATTTAAGGAGCTCTCACTTCGGATGAGTCACAGCCCGCGGTGAAAGCAGTTGGCCTTGTGAATGCAAAATGGAGGCAGTCCACTCTTCTAGGGGGAAAAAAGTAGGAAACAAACTGTACATTCAGTGTGAATTATCAGCACCACTCACAGCTTTTTTAAAGATAGACAGAGCGGTGCAACAAAATGAAGGAGGCAGCAGTCCTCAAATGAACCATGGTTCTACATCGCTGTTCAACTCCAGCGTACATCACAAAAAAAACAGCACTGCCCCACAAGAGAGAGAGCTGAATATTCAAGTGAGCAAAACAAAACCTGTTTGTAGGTATAACTTCAAAACAAAACCCTTTGAAACACACTGGAACAGTACTGAATTTGGAGGTACAGTATGCCTTTCTACGATGAACTGTTCTATTTTTTCGTTTTATTCATGAACTTGAGGGATCTGGTTTTGCGTGTGAAACTCTGGACCGCAAGTACATTGTCTATACCCGTCTCTCTTTTTGATTCTCCTTCTACCTAAGTAAAACAAGATTTCTTAACCTACTTTTCCTGTTTATTTCAATCCTCATATTTCTACTTGCTATGCCTCCTCTCCCTATTATCCAAACACAGCTTCCTGCTGACGTGTGTCTCTCAGCCACTGTGAGGTTATGCCATGGACAGTTAGTTGCCTAGCACAGCTGTCATAGTGACCTTGACAAGGACAGTGGTCTCATTCACTCCCTCCCACGGATGATCAAAGGTCACACCCTCTCCCCTTCTGGCCTAAAAAAACCACACACACTTGTTCACACATTCTGGCACATTCACAAACATGAACTAAATTGAGTGTGGCTGTGGTAGAGCTGGCTTACTCTGTAAATAATAGGCAGCCAGTGTTACAGTTCGAGATGTGAAGATTTGAAAATTATCTGATCTGCCTGTGGGCACTTAGTAAGCTATGGGTTATGTTTCACATTCATCATTATGAAATCAAGTGCACTGATGCTTTCTAAACCCAACAACAACATTTTAGATATCTGATTTCCAATACTAAACCCAATGGCTCAAACTACAACAAGACCAAATTATAACAGAATCAGGAGAAATGGAAAATAATGGAGCAAAAAGAATATATTCAAAGACCATCTATTGTTATTCCAATTAATTTGACACTTTCCTGAGTCTAAACCAATGTGCGTCAAAAGTGAGCTAAAACTTCAGGGAGTCATCAGTTATTACTGGTTTCATTGCCAAGGAAACAAGTAATATAGACACGGGCCCGGATCCATTAGAATACTCCGCTGGAACGTTTGATTAAATGTGTTCATGCGAACGTGCGTGCCACTGAACGACGGCCTTTGTGTATCTGTCTTATGTTCAGTTGCATGTATTTTGGAGCATGGCAATAGTTGTTATTTACCGAGCTGCACTCTGGCCTGCACAAAGCCTGCCATGATGAGAGGAAATGGGCAGGGGAGAGAGAGAACAGAGGGGACGGAGGAGAGTGGGGGAGTAAAAGGAGCGGAGCAGCTTGCCAAGCAAGAGAGGTGCTCAGAGCAGGCTGGAACTGACACAGGGTGACAGTAAATGAAAGTGGATGAATACAAATGACCACAGGGATAAAGAAGAGGTGCTGAGAGGGGGAAAGAAGGGAGAGAGGATGACAGGTAAATCATGGTAGCTCTAGAAATAGCCCATGGTTGTAAACATGGTGGTCCCAGGAAGGCTGAACCTGGTCCTGTGTGTCTCTGTGTTAGGATGTGCAGGTCAGTTAATGTGTTCATGTGCTTCTTTGTATTAGCAGAAAGTACCATACATATATTTATGTGGTGGGGGTGGAGGCTGTGTTTTTGTATGTGGGAGGGATAAAGAGAGCAAGACACTTAACCCCTAGTTGCTCCAGAGGTGTGTGAATTATGACATATATAGCAATTGTAAGTTGCACTGGATAAAAGCATCAGCTAAATGAGTTAATGCATAAGTTCAGTTGTTTTATGACGGTGGAACACACTTATAATGTTAGAGCTCTTTAAGCCCCACTTCCCCTCTGGATCTATAAGGGAATTCAATGGAAGATGGAAGGTCATTGGTATACTTCACAAAAGGAGCTGTTCGTGGTATGTAGGCTACACTGCACACATCAAATCCACACACACATGCACACAAGAGAAAGCATTTCAAAGCAAACCCAAACAAAGAAATGACTATGCTCATTACAAATAATCTGTTAATTGAGATAAGAGTGTATCATAATACGGCTCATTTAGGATAGGGATCATGACGCTGGGATTTGCAGACAGCGGTGTGAAGTGGTCACTGGTGCATGATGAGAGGGGAATTACTCCAAAACTGACAGTGAACAAATAATTACAAAATGAATGCTCATCTCCACTTTTCAAAATAAAACCTGGGTGGTTGTCACGAGTTGTTGAAGAATGTTCACTAGACTTAAAATGTGGAACTTATATGGGCGCAACTATGTATGGAACGATGGAATCCACAGAAATGCAAAGGAAGAAAGAAAATTACACAGTCTATGAACACTTTGGACCAGGGCAAGGATCACTTAAATACCCAAGCACAGGTGGTCATACAGATGTTATTAACTGAGTACTCCACTGAGTACTCCACTGATTTAGCACTGCATTCATATAACATTGATGGACATTTAAAAAAATGTATTAAAATTAATGCAGCAGAACCAGAGATATTTTTTTTCCTCTTTTACATAACCAGGCTCAATAACAAGTCTCCTACATCTCCCACAATGTAACTCAACCACAGACATTTTGGTCGGAGAGTCAGGTGTGTTATGCTAGTAGCAGCTAAATGTAGCACTAATGCAGAAATGAGGAGCGGACTACAGGGCTCACTTCTTTGAATCCACACCCCTCTAAAAGGAAGTCAGACACCCTCTTGACTCACAAAAGCCTATATACAACTTTTTTCACATAATAGTAGTACTCCCCAAAACCTGTTAACAGACTTCGATGTGTAAAATCTCAGCAGTTCCCCTTTAAGAATAGTGTTGGTCAAACTTTAGGCCTTTTTTCAAAAAAAACATGAAATCTCACAGTAGGAAAGGCACAGGTGTAAATAATAAAATAATGATGGCTGAATTCCATTTAACTACTTCAATTTCAGGCTCCTGGTAGTATTGTGCATGCTGGCTCACTGTCACACCTTCATGGCTTACAGGGAGACTTACAAGTTGGACCTGAGAGGCTAGTATTAAATTTTCTGACCTATATAGTTTTCTCACCTGTGTTTATGACTTAAGAAAATGTTATGGCAAGTGATTTTTTTATGTCAGAACAGTTTTTTTCATTTGTTCTCGTTTTGGCCACAAAAGTGCACCACTACCACATGTTCTAAATAGGACTGAAAGCATTCATGTTTTCTTGCAGGTGAGTTTAAATTTCTCCATGTATTTTCTCCCGAATAAAGAGTACTACAGTGCGTGTGCATTCTAAAATATTGCACACGTTATTGTAGTACCTGTAATGGGTGATTAACTAAGAATTATTGCGTAGATGACAACAGGTATAAACACAATGGAGGTGGGAGTATTTAAACGAGGGTTTTGCGTGTTTTAATGGTTTCTGCCATGAAGAGTCGGGAGGGAAAGCAGCCACTGAGTAAAAACGTTGGTTTGTTTCATTCAGTGTGTCCTGAGTATGTGGAAATCATATGTGCCTGCCCATCCTGTCTAAGATTGCACTAAGTTCTTGGGACAGCAAACCTGAAAAACTGCTTTGGGAAACTCTAGCAGAAACAGCTACAGTATGCTGGAATGACCAGCAGATTGTGCTTCATCCAGCCAGAGGGAACAATCACCAACTGTCCGCACCGTGTCCCTGTCCCTGTATGCCTCATTCCTTCTCCGATACCTACAATTGCGTTGCTGATACATTTATATTATGAGCGGCGTGCTGTGAACAGTTGGTGATTGTTCCCTCTGGCTGAATGAATTTTACGCATGATTCATGTACTTCTGCAGCTGTTTTTTTTTTTTGAAAGACGTCATTCTCTGTGCACACCGTCAACTTAATTTGCTGGATTAAAAAATGTGTATTAGTAAGTTCTGTAACATTACTGTCTTTCTTTTGACTAGAAATATATTTTAATCGGTGCTTCACAAAAATCATGCCAACTATATATATATATATATATATATATATATATAATATATATATATATATATAGTTATATATATATATATATTTTCACCTGCTAAACATTTTCTACCTGTTTTCAAAGATGAAAAAATAAGCAAACTTTGAAAAATAATTTTAAGCTTTTCTCCCACCTGTTTCACAGATACATTTATATTAAGAACTTAAAAAAGTTTTCTGCCTAAGCCGGAGATGGAATTTTCTTCAACCAGGAATAAAAATAAACTAGAAGTGCCGTTTCCAAACTCAGAGGCAATCAGTGTTGAGTTTAGTCTCATTATCCTATGAATTAAAATGAGAATTTCCACTGAACTCTGCTGTTTGAGCTGAACTATGAGAGAGAAACTCGGCTGACATTTGCCAGAGGCACAGTATGAAAAAAGCAGGAATTTAACAAGCACAAATATTCATCAATAACAACAACAGACGAGGCATAGTACTGCTATTTTCCTAAACACTGGTTGTTTCCATGGTGTGATCAACGTAGAAGCAATTTCATGCAAAGCTGGAAAATAAGTTAAAAATTAATACCACCTTGAAAAAAAAGAGGCCTCTTGGGGAACACTACACAAGAGAATCATGCATTTTAACCAACTGCAATATTTTAGGAGTGGAAATGCAGGGCGTAACAATGGGAAAGGGAAAATTATGGCAGAGGTTATGAAAAGGGTTGGGGGTTTTCTTCTAAAAATGTATTAAATGAAATGTGTGCAACTGTGCACAATATTTATTGTCACATCAAGACAAAATTTACAAACATTGTACAGTACAAGATGCATCACTATCCACAGCAATATAACATGGGATGAATTAAAGGCTCACTAAAACAATGTCTATTGTGAAATTCCCTTATTTTAATAAAAATGTGTACTTAAGATAACAGACAACTCTACTTTCTTATTCTAAATTCATCAGTATTCATTTCAATACACAGGACAGATTATCTTTTCATGTCTCATATACTATTTTTCATCAGATGAGTTATCTTAATCTTCTATAGACAATCCTATCTGATTTTTCCCCCCATAGACTAAGAATCTGGACATAAGTAAGTAAGAAGTAAACCAAATGTCAACATTTTGAAAATTACTTGCGTGTTTTTCCTGTTTGCACTCAGGTTAAACTGATGATACATCAGGCTGGTTTGGTACAGAGTCCAACCTCACACAGTTTTACTGCTCCTTTCAGCCACCAGCTTATTAATGCCTTATACTTCTCCAGTATGCTGACAGAAAGAGACTGAGAGAAAACCTTGCATCTCAAGCAAAAAATATTAATCTTTCACACACCCACGCAATGGTGTGACACATGTTTTGACACCAACCAATGCAAAGCACTTCCATCAACGGTTTCCAAGCCGCACTGACATAACAAAGAGCACAGTGGAAGAACGTGGGAACTGCTAAGTGATGGGAATAAAACTGAGGCAAATGGGAAAATAAAAGTTCAAAGATATTCTATTTCTGCTGATCTCATCATAGCGGAGAAAATTATGGCAGTCAAACAGACCAGCAATTTAATGTTATTCCCCAGGAGACTTTCTTATTACTCATTTGTATTATGTACATTTGCTACTTCATTGCTTAAAATTTAAGTTTATTTTATCTGTTAAAAATACAAAGATTTTGAATCATAATTTGGAGCCTCTGCTTCTGTAATTTCTTTATATTTTTATTGAAAACTTAATAATTTAATCATTAAAAAATTCTAGATAATATCACCATGAAAATAGTTTCACTTGTTACTTCCATTCAGATTGTTACATTTTTAAGCTATCCAACAATATAATAGAAAACTTGTTGGCTGAGGTAATTACTGGATCTATACAAGACTGCAGTGGTTTCTACTTTTATTACATATTTTGTTAGTGGTACTAATTACATACATTAGATGATGGACTTTAAAGATGAAACATCTTGTCGTTGTTGGGGGTAGAGTAAGTGAAGACAAACTTAAACTATGGCCAATGTGTAGTTTTTTGTAGATCAGTATTTACACAATAAAACTCTGGGAGTAATCTTGGCTCTCCAAATGGGATCCTAGCAAATCCAAGTACATGTCTAAATGTAGTCACTGAAAGGTTTGGATGGACGTTTGAGCCATTTTAAAGTTTTTTTGTGTGTGTAATTCCTGTGGCACTGTATGTATTGTAAGTGACTGATACAATCTTTATTTACCCTTCATTAGTTTCCATTACTGAATGAGAAAATGTCATCATCTTAGTTACTGCAAATATTCCCTGCCAGGTTGCACAGAAAAAGAACAAAAATGTTGATTGTATATAACATTTTCTATATCATATGAACAGAGACCCAGCTCTTAATATATAAAAAGCAGATTTTGGTTTCCAAAGATTATAAAAACAAGTTAATTGAATTAAAACAATTAATGTGCGCATGCTGTTTTGCAATGACACTCGTTTTGTCTTGTTATAAATTCAGCACACCTTTTCCTTTAAAGCGGGCCCCCCGCCCCTCCCTAAAAGCCCGAACTCCCTCTCAGCCAGGCTGTCATGTTCAGTTCAGATAGAGATGACAGGGTAATAACTGCTACAACTTGCTAGTCACCATTATTATCTTAAGCCTATGGCATTTTACACTGCCGATATTAGCCTAGCGGCTAGTGGAGTTTTCCTCTACTCATAACTTTACTATTTATATAATATTTATGCTTATACTAAACCTGGTGTGTTAAGCCTTTCCTTACTTGGTCCATGCTTGTAAAATATTAACTGTGTCCCCGTCTTCTAATGTATTAGCAGATTTATACTTTACTCACTGTTGGTTTAAGTAACTGCATCTCTCAACCGAACACCACGGTTGAATTTCAGTGTTGTAACATAAGGAGGTGTAGTCAACCCAAATACCTTAACTGTCACCTGCTCTGCTCCACTCCGCATGCCACACACACACACACACACGGTATTGTCATCCTCCTCGCCCTAAGATGCTGTTTAATGTTAAAAATATTTGATTGCTATTTATTATTATTACTTATTTCATAGGTATTTTGGATAATGCCTAATCATTAAAAAAATTAAGCATTCAATTTTAACAGTTCAATAAATGCACGATGTTTCCTAAGTCAATCAATAATCGTGTTAATAATCTTGATTTAAGCTTTTTCAACGGCGCTGGTTAAATTTACACAGTGGGTACGAGTCGGCTGTAGCCTGATTGACAGGTCGCCATGGTAACGACTTGTCAATCATAGATAATCCCGCCCTGAAACCACTTTATGGTCTATTTTAAAATAAATGGGACCATAATTTACTAAATCAACATAATTTTGTATTGAAGAAGACTTTAAACTAGCAACTGAGACCATAAACTCATTAGGAAAGTGTTTACTGAGGTAATTATTCAGCTGATAAGTAGGGTCATTTTACCATTATTTCTAATGGAGTCGGACTTCTTTTTGCAACCAGAAGATTCGCCCCCTGCTGGCCGTTCAATAGAATGCAGGTTTCATGGACTTCGCGTTCGCATCAGATCGCTGACCGGTAGCTTCCCGCTTGGGCACAATCAAGAAGCCCTAATACAGATTGAAAAGACAGTTAGGGTGCCCAGAGAACTGTTTTGGCATTGCATTTAAGAAACAGTAGAAAAAAACAGACCAGTTACAAAAACACAGGTATATTTTTATATATATTTTGAAATAAGAGCATAGCGATAATTAATTTCCATAAAAAAACTGCACAGATACCAAGACGTGTCACATGGGATTGTCTTTCATCTCAGCAAATAATTACATCACAGACCGGTGTAGTTAGGTGTCCCTAGTGATACATGTGGTATTCTGGCAACACTTAAAAGCATGTACATTTCAAAATTTGGCATTACATTAAACTCTAGGGCAACATATGGCACCGTGCATTTGGCCCGCCAAACAATATAAATGAAAAAAGATGATTAAAAGGTTGGCCCTGCTATGCAAAATGTATGACACCAAAATATCAAGAGCAGGAACAGTTTATTTGTTAATTGAAGCATGTAAATGCTCTGTAGTGCCTTTCTAGTCTTTTTGACCACTCAAAGCGCTTTTACTCATACACTGAGCCTAAGCGCTCAAACAGAAACTAACACTCACACCCATTGGGTTCACTATCATGCCCAAGGGCACTTCGACATGTAGCTTGGGGGAGCCGGGATTGAACCGCCAACCTTCTGATTAATGGCCAACCCGCTCTACCTCCTGAGCCACAGCCTTTGGATTTGTGCATGTGAGGAAGATGAAAAAGACCACACCATTAAGTGCTGCTACTGTACCTGGACAAATACATCTAATGTGCAATATGTCTGTATGTATTTGCACACAAATCCTCATTTTTATATATTTGTATATTGTTATATTTTATTTATCTCATTCCATTTTCAAGTATTTCTTTTTCATCTTATTTTATCATGTATGACTAGTGCTCTTACAGCTTAGCTGACCTGTTTCTCGTCCAGTACATTTGACTGTACCCTTGACCCTGTGTTTTCCTACTGAAACTGTCAGATAATCCATGAAATGAATGGGTCGGCTGGGAAGCCTGGACCTGGACCTCCACCCACTTTCTCCTGAGGCAGAAATATGAGTATGTAGCAAGTAGCAAGATCGAGCATCATCGCCTCTCCCAGGATTCTCTATTCTCAGTGCCATATCCTGTATGATAACATCGTCAGCACAGAGGTTTTATCTGAATTCTAACTTTGTATCAGTGATCCTCACACCATCATGTTACTTTTCTAGACCTTGCTGTCCTGCCTTTTTGCTTTTCCACAGAGCACTTCAATATCTGCTCTAACCCCTGACTGCTCGGAGCCTCAGAGTGCAGCATCATCCACTCTACCTCCCACTGCTCCTGTCTACTTTACTCCATCCTCGTTTCCCTCTGACATTCCTGCGGCCCCAGTGGACATGGTTGAGGTGACCCTATCTAATCCACAGTGGCGGCGGTGGTGGTGGTGGTGGAGTGGGATGTTTGTCCTCTCCACTATTGTCCCTTTTCACTCCTCTGTGCTCCCTTTAGGAGCCTCCACGCATGTGCCTTCTCTTCTCTCAGATGTGCACAAGCCATCCTCAAGCACCGAGTAATTACTGAACATACCTGCTGTGCAGTGCTATGATTTTTTTCCACATTTTATAAGTGACAGTGACTTGTAAAAATGCTTCTTGGCTTTTTACTATGTTGATTACATTTCAGATGCAGATGAAACTAAAAAACTGAGTTGACTTCTGGATGCATGCCTTTAAAGGGACAGTATAATGAAAATATATAGATATTTAGTACCTGACAGATCCATGTTAAAAGTATCAAAAATATTAACAAAGGGAATTAAAACAATCACACGTGGTTGGTAGTTGTATGCACCAGCCTAAGCGCACTGGAGTGTGATGAATTAGCCAGGCAGGTACTGTACATAAGTTAAAATTAGCTTATAAGCGACACTCTATATCATGTGGGTGTATATGTCAGCCGATGAGTCAAATGACATTGTAGTACTGAAATGTCAAAGATATATTTGTGATTGATACAATGAGTCCATGTTCATCACAGAGCAGCAACAAGTTCATTTTCCGACTGTTAAGTGTCCCACAAACTATACGTCTTATTCATAGCTATACTAATCTAAATTGAACTACTGTATTTAAAAGTAATAAAAAAGGATAACATTAAGAAACAGACATTTTTTTGGCTGTCTCTTTTTGGATGATAAAATCTCAAAATTTAAAATGACTCAAGGTACCTTTGAGGGAATTCCCCCTTAATATCATCAGATATGAGAAACTTCCTAACTGCACAAAGCCATTTACCAAATTTACAACCACCAATCTTTTTTAAATTCTTCTTCTTTTTTTAATATAACCAATCCTTCCCCCTACACATGTGAGGCTCTCCTGTGTGTTTATCTACACCACAGTACAGCCACCATTTTGTTATTGAACGCAATAATATTTTGCCCCGCCCCCACATGCCAAATGGTATAACTTAATATGAATTATATCTGTCCATCATAATTAAACCATACTACATGATTCTGAGTGCGTAACATGGTTATTGCAGGCACCCTTAACCATGTGTGTTGAAGCAGCAGCTGGAGGCACGGGCGGATCTGTTTCCTGCGGACAACTGAACCAGAGAGCACACTAAAATATCAAAAGTTTATCACCGGCAGTAAACTGTTAAAGTCACTGCTCACCGCCGCGCTGCAGAGAGGAAAACACACGCTCTAACACACAGACACATGCCCTCACCAGGAAGCTACGGTCAAAGTGATACATGTATACAGAGCTCTCGGTGTTTGCAGTTCGGCTAACTGTGGAAGAATAGATGATAAAGTGTGTGTGCTAGGATCGCTCATGGATTGCAGAAAATCTGATCATATTAGCAATGTGTCGAACTAATAACCACAGCCAACATGTTTAATTTCACTGATTACTGGAACATGTTAGCAACGTGTGATGATTTTTAAGTTTACACTTATGCTGATGATAGACGGGGCAAATTTTTAGAGCAATCTTGCTCGACAATCTTGCTGGTGGCAAGTCCAACTATGTTTTGAATGGATAGCAGTGGTGCGGGGAGGGTGGTGGAGTGATGGGAGAAGGGGATTACGGTAGTAATCTTTACTCATTACCATTGATGGCAACATTTCCCAGCACTATTGCTCTAAAAGTTACCGTGTATCATCAGCTTTAGAGTGAAATAAAAATGTTTTGTCAGATTTGATGGTTCATCCTGAGGATGGCAGCTTTTTTCCAAACTACTTGACTGCAATAACGATTATCTGTGTTACATCATATCTGTCCGATTTGTAAAACAGTACAGAATGTCATTTACCAGTAGATCCCGATCGATCGTGTCGCCCTGACAGGATTATTATTATTAACAAATGATTAATAAAGATGCCGCTGCTGTGTCACTGTATATAAAAATGCAAATTTTGAATTTAAAGAAGCTCCTGCTATTTCCGTAACAATCTTGTCATCTAACTCTCAGTGAGAAAGGAAAAAAGCTTGCTTCCCAAAATGTCAAACTAGAAACAAATATTGATATTGGATATTAGTATCGGTGAAGCTTTAGGGTTTTAGTCTTTTTGGTCACAATCATCTTATTGCAAAAGCACAAGCTGGAGCACGCAGGGGTCTTTAATATACATATGCCTCCTGTTGTTCTGAGGTTCCCATGTCAAACCAAGGACCCTCTCAAGGTCTTCTCCCAAACACACTAATAAGAGCTGTCTCACTTGACCCCTGAGGGGCCGTATTGGACCACTTGGTGTGAAAAGCTCTTTATTCCTTCTCTAGAGAAGTTTGAGTGGTCACCCAGAGATACAAAACCTTCAACAACAAATGCTAATAGCTATGCTCTAAATGACTGTATATTTCATTTGTGGTTCGAAATCCTAAACAGTAAAGTACTCATCTTTACAATTAAAGATGAAGTAGAGAGCGTAAGACGACATAAAATAAAAGTACAAAAGGGCAAGGGAAAAGTCAGAGATTGTAACTTCACAGGCGGGGAAGTGCTCATACTAATGTTACATAAAGAAACTCTACAGTCGCTTTCTGCCTGCACTTTTTCTGTGCTTTTTTACTGAAAAGTCACTTAAGTCTCTGAGCTCTACTCCACTTTAATTTCTTCTGGTGTAAAGCTATAAGGCATTTAGCTCTTTAGTCTCTCACCACTTCAAATAAAAACCGCATCTCTCAGTGGGCCTCTCCCTGCCTCTCTGATGTACAGCCTATTACAGTACAGTGCATGAGTTTTGGCAATGTCATGTCTTATTCATATGATTTTGCACTTAGCCCCTTTTGTGAATATTCTATGCTAGCGGATATCTCCCACACAAATACTAATGTTGTTCCTGACTGATTCTTTCATAATTTTAATCAATGTAAATCAAATTTACATGGATCAAGTGAAAGTACAAAATGCTGCTTGAGTTTCAGATCACAAAAAGCCCCAGCCAGGCAATTTCCATATTTCAACAAGTGCATCCGCAATTATTATTTGTCTTATTTCCTTCACACTGGATCCACTTTAACAGCTTCTTCTTTTGGCCACTAAGCATCTTTCCTGGGTACATCTGGCTGTTGAGTGCCTTGCTAAAAAGCATATCAGCAATCTCTGTTTAGAAAAGACGAGACATTTACAGTTTATCATTGAGATTCAGATTGTGCTGACATTAGAATTCAAGACCAGTCACAAATATATTTGTTCAATTTCTCGCCTTGACTCTGGGCTATGCCCCCGGTCATGCTCACACATCAAAAGCAATACAAGCAAGAACAGAAACACAAGCATAAAATCTGCAGCACCTATATGTGTGGCTGTGGAAGAATAGGAGAGAGGATTTTAGCATGCATGGACAGGGCTGCTGAGCTGCGGAAAAGAGCACAGTGGCAACAGTGGCTCCTCATTTGAGGTGTTTAATGTATCTGACTATCAGAAAGAAATGTTCATTTCATTATTCAATGAAACCGTGAGAAAGGACACCACTCTGCTGGCTGACTGACTGAATGCCTAGATGCTTGGCAGATGGTGAGTCACCTGACTGGCAGCTTGCTTACTGAATGCACGTTTGGTTGGGTGGCTGGCTGTTTCTGCTTTCTTCTCGGCTGGGGAATTGGTTATATGGCTGCCTAGCTGGTTTGCTGACCCACCTTCTGTTTCAAAGAGGACAAAGCCACAGAACACATACACTTCACATTTAACCTTCTTTCTCCTTTTCTACGCTGTGTGTCTACCTCAGCTCCCCAGGGTGTTGTTATTAATGAGTACCCTAAAGAGATGTTGCAGTAGATATATTCACTCTGTGCCTTACACACTTATACACCAATATCAGTGATTTCCCTGTTGCTGTTTGCTATAATGAACTGCATTTGATAAGAAAAATTAAATCTCTGATACATGTGTGATCCATTTTTGCCACTGGCTTCATGCTACTGTGTGCACTTCAATCATTGCTTTGCCGTGTTTAGCATACAACACTAAGATGCATAACCCATAAGCAAAGAGCTGCATGACCTCCAAGAAACAACCTCAGCTGACCTCAATTCCACATGCCATGTCTATACAATATTCCCTTTATATAGATATGTCATGCACATTTTCACTTCTCAGTCAACCCTCCTAGGACAACCTCTACAAAGGTGTTCTCTCCCCATGTGTTTCTACATCCTTCTACATCTTTTACCATTTAACATTTGAGTTGTCACCTTCTCCCTGAGATAAGAGCTAATACAAAGTAAAGCCACGCTGGAATGCAGTCACTCAGAGTACTGCCTCCCCCAACAAGATTACATTTCCGTCCTTGTTTGTGAGTGGATCTGACTATAAGCAGGATATCTAAAAAACATGTATTTAACATGAAATAAATCATGAAATGAAAAAGGAAAAGCTGATTATAGTATGGCAATGATACAGAACTGGGATTGCCCTTGTTCCTTTACAGTAGGCTATATGAACCGAAGAGAGACTGAGATTTAGGGTAATTGTAAGCAGAGGTTTTCATTCTTTAAAATGTCTTATCATTGAAATAAATTTTTTACTTTTCAAAAGAAAGTTGGATGCAGTTGCTGGATGCTTAATGTCTTTCAGTGGGATGTAAAAAGTTACATTACTGATTTTAATGCATTTCTTTCTTCAATAATGGCTGAAGGAAACAGAGAAGACTAATTACACTGCTTTGTTATTAGTACTGGCTTTCAGAAAACTCAAAATGCTTTCAGCTCCGCAGCTGCTTCTGATAACAACATTTAACATCTATATCCCAAACGGGATTTAATCTATAACTGCAGCCCACAAGGTATCCATCAGGTTCACAACAAAATCAACAATAACAATCTGTAACAAAGCAATGACAGACAGCTGAGGTCACCAGCAGAGGGAAAAGCTGACGTGTAATTGGCTGCCCGTTTATGTGGGCCTACAATTAAATCAGGAACTCAGTTTGCATCTGTGCTGTACAGTAAACAAATTCATCTAACATTACACAAATGCAGTATAATGCTGAACAGTCCACAAGTGAATTATCCACTGAAGAAAAAAAACAAAAAAATACAACAAACTTACTGTATATGGTATCAAAGTGTTCAAAAATTCACTAGTTCACTGTACTCAAGAGTTTTAAATCTTGAACTCAGAGGCATGAACTTCCATCGATGTGATTTAAAGCCATGTAGAACAAAGCACATCACAGATACTCAGTGCCGTTTCTCATGTCAGCTCATTCCATATGACTTAGTAGTTACAGGACAAAGCAGGTCCTTGGTGTTTTCGTTATCCAGCTTTCGAAGGATCCAGAGAGGCAGCCCTCTCATTAGTGCAGCACAAATCAGGTAACAGACATCTGCTAAAGACTGAATCTTCATTACACTTCAACTGCTTAAGCCAGATGGCTTAGACAGGATGAGCCCCACAGAGACCACTTAGAAACAGCTAAATATGTCACACATTAAGAGACAAAGTGGTCAGTATTCACTCGTCCCACAGTGAGCTTAAAAAACACAAAAGTTTCAAATTGTGAGCTGCATCTGACAATTGTTGTCAGATGCATTTTTTTAATGATAAGGAGAGTTAAACTCCTGCCATACAAAGCACACTGCTGAAAGTGTAATGGAATGTAAAAAATATTAAACTATAAATTACATTAGACTACCAAATGTATTTAATAAGGTATTCAACTAATTTAAAAAATAGTATTAAGATAATAATCCCACCCTGCTTTCTACCACATACCCTACGGTCTATTTCAAAGCCACCGGGACATTTTTAAATAATGTGCCAGAGGTTTTTTGTGACATTTTAAATGCCAAGAAACAGTTTGTCCTTGCATCCACCTAAAAATGACAAGTGCAAATTTAAACTCAAAGGCTTTTAGTCTGGGGACTGAATCTAAAATTAACCTCCTGGCTTTTAGTCTGGGGACTGAATCTAAAATTAACCTCCTGTGGAGAAAAAATCCCAACAATTTGGATGTTTTTCATTTTAAACATGGTTTGATAGTTTCCCCTTGCTGAATCTGTCCTCTGCAGGAATCCAAACAGAAATACAGTGACTGTGGACAAGGCTCCTATTAGAGATGCACTGATTGCATTTTTTCAGGCCGATTCCAATTCCTGATTTTTTAAAGGTCTGACCTGCCGATTCTGATATTCTTTCTTTCTAAGAACTGTAATTGACAGCATACACAGACATTTTTGTAACTTTTCTTTATTGGAAAATTCTTTTATTACGATTCCTATTAGCACCAGCTTAAGCATTGGCTATTCTCACTGGGGTCCATTCTGTTGTATGTTCATAATAAAACATATTATTAAACTATTAAAGAACTTTTACATTTTCTCTTGCGTTCTGTCTCTCAGACACATCTCAAAATAAAATATGCTCTAGGCTAGGCTACTGGACGGAGCTATTTTGTACAAATAAAATCTAACTGAAAATAAATTGCAGTTTTAAAAAAGCCAGAATGACTTGAGTTGACTTGAGTAACTGATGGGACTGCAGCACCACTTATAACTAGGCATTAATAAAAACCGTCAGTTGATTTAAAAGTGTGAAGCAGACAGGTGAGAGAGGAAGAGAGAGCGGTCTCAGCTATAAATAAACATTTCAATATACGCAAATGTTTTTTTAAAATTGATGATTCGTGATTGAAGTCAAGTTGTACATTGGTGCCAACCAGACCCATCAAGGGGTTGGGTATGTCCCCAAATATGCTCTTGGAACGGGTCCCTAGATGCTTAAAGCTGCCACTGCTTTTGGCTAGCAATGCTTAGTATGCTGTTCCTCCCATTTTAGTATAGTAGTTTAGAGCGTGTGTGAAATGCTGCATTTACTCCTTTTTAACAGTTCATATTTTCCACTGAGGCTAATGAGAGGAAGTAATAGAATATGTCATACATTGTAAAGTAAAAGTTGTTATTCATTTGCTGCTAATAATGTTTATCTAGGCATTGTGTCAATATGGAGATTTGCTTATCAGTAGGCTTTATTTACTTTTGGCTGAATTGAATAGCTTTGCTTATCTGTCCTTTTGTATTCAACCATACACTAATCAACAAGTGGAGTTTGTTGTGGTGACAGTATTCAATAAATATTCACAATTTAATGCTGTGTCCCTCAGAATACGTCTGTGGCTATTAAACGTACCGAACCAGGACATATAAAGGTTATAGACGATTCCTTAGACTTTCTTTCAGTGGCTGCTATCTGCAGAATGCCATTCACAGAAAGAAACATTGTCTTGTTGTGTGAGGTAAACGAACACCAGGCTCTGTCATCAATGAAATTCAGTCTACCACACATTGATTTAAAAAAACAAAAGAAAACAGCATCAATCAGGACTTTTGGTAAAACAAATAAATAAACCGTATGTTCAGCAAACAGACATTTAAATTGATTTCAATCATTTAATCTGTTAAAACGTGTAACATAGGAATACAAAATAGAAATTCTAAGAATGTTCTTATAACTTCATTTTTGAGTTTACTCAAACAGTTTTCAAATATCTTTATGTCTGGACTTTGATTACTACAACATTATATGGGGTTTTGCTGACTTTTCTTTGTGTTTATCATGCAATTTTACAGGGACCATGTTCTTCAAGTTTAAGTGAAAAATAATACGTATTATCAACTTGTCTAACCGGTAGCTTTTTTAAGAAGCTTCAATCAGAAAGATCTTTCTCATTTTTCTCTCCCTTTCCTTCATTAATTGGTGAGTTTCTCTACTATCTCTTTCAACACTGTTAACACCGCCAATTATCATTCATGCATTTCCAGCTTCTTGGTCATATTTTCCCCATGCTGTCAAAGCACATTGCCTCTATTTCTCAAGATCCATACTTCCTGTGTTTAGTCAACCTAGTGGCAGATAGATCATAGGGCTGTCCACCTCCTCCCATCACCAAGTTGTTAAGTCCAGCTAAGAAGAGGTTTACTGCTGCCGTCCAGACTACAGAAGAAATCCTGCTCTAACTTCTATTTAAATAGGCTTGGAAAATGTTCCACTTTAAAGGTGTCTAAATGCCAAAAATGACATTTGGAGTGATTTCAGGCTTACACCATTTTTTCTAGACATGGCCAGCAGTGGACTGAGTTGTGGCTGTCTGGGTAAGGCAAGTGGCCACAGCACAGACTTTAAAAACAACAACGGAGCAAAGCTGTAAGAAAAGAAAGATCAGCTTTTAAAGAAAGATTAAAACCACAAGTTAAAACATCAGGAGTGGCCAAACCTTTTTTGATTGTGGGCCATATACAATAAAACATAAGAAGTCACGGGCCAAATTCTGAAATTTTCAGCTCAGCTTTCACCCATTATCTTCTGACTTTTCGGTTCAGCCATGTTTAATAAACTGAGGTAAATCCATATACAAGTTATACATCATTGTAGGCAAGGTCTGAAATTAATTATTTTACTGCCTGCCACTGTGGCAAGAAGTATTGTTTTTGTCTGCCACTTTATCTGCTACTTTCGAAACATATGTGACCTAAATGAAGGAATGGCATTCAGCTTATTTAGTAATGTAAATAATGTGGTCATTAAACGTTCAATATATTTACATAAAAGCATTACATACATGTTTGCATGCACAAAGGATCCATGTCTTTCAGTACATGACAATCACTGACAGACGAAAAGATACACAAAGCACACAAGAACTTGACTTTTACAACAGTCAGCGTCAATAAGAACCCACAGTTCAACCACAAATGAATGGGTCCTTATCTCAGTTCAAATCTCCACACGAGTCCATATCTCAACAGAAACCTCCTCTTATGGATTCCAGCAAACACACAAAAAATACCAATTTTGACTTGCAATACAAAAGTAGGCCAAAAAAAAATAAAAACAAGTGACACCTCTTGTGTCTATTAGACAAGCTTAGTGATTCTCCAACAGCACCAGAGTTACCTCCTGTAGTCCGGCCAGCGTGCTGCTGGCAAGCTAACAGGCTGTCACTCAGGACGGACTGGATCTCATCCACTGGCGAGTTTGGTTTGAAGCAACACCATAGGCATTCCCTGAGCTGACTGGTGTGGGTGTGTGTGTGTGCTGCCATATTCTAGTTTAGAAAGACTAAAAAACTGAGAAGAATATTCACACACCACGTGGAGAAACATGTTCTATTGTCCCTACTCATGCTGAACTCTAATGTTTACATACCTTGTCATGAGAAACTTCCATATTCTTTTCTTTCTCTCAGAAGCCAAGTAGGATGTACCGAGTGGCAATATGAAGTGTGCCATTCAAAAAGCTCTTTGCGCACACGACGGCAACGATTCACCAACAACTGCTTTATCCATTGCAAGTTCTGCTTCTACTTCCCTCTGTGGAACAACACCACTGACAAGACAGTTTCCAATTATAGAAGCCAGACACTTATCAAGCGGAGTAAGTGTCACTCTTCCCTGAACCCCTCCAGTGGCACCTTCACTTTGCCAGCATGCAGCAACACATTTATTGGTGTCAACTTTTATATCCCACTACTTCTTACTTTTAATGGTTCGACATTTGCTGCTGCTCAGACATGCTGCCATTCATCTTTTCTCTTACTGAATACTGCATTCTACGTGGGCTCAACCTTTAAAATAATCCCATGTTTTTCACACTGAGAGAAGTTTCTATGTTTGGATTTGTAGTTTGATACGGTCATTTGAATGTGGTCAGTCAGTCAACCACTTTGATCCAGACTGAATATCTCAATAACTATAGCATGGACTAACATGAAATTTTGTAACATACATTCATGGTCACCAGACAATGAATCCTACGGGCTTTGGTAATCCTTAATATTTACTCTAGCACTGGGGTTTTCTAACTCTGACACTGCGGACCTCCCCTTAGACAAGGCTTGGGAAAAGGCGCCCCCCCATCCATATCTTTAGTTTACTTGGTAAGTTTCGCTCAATTCCTGGATGCCTATGGGATCATAATTATATTATTTGATCCCATAGACACTCAACATTTGAGCCAAAATAGCCTAATATTGCTGTTTGACATAACTTCTGACTACACCAAATAGTTTTAAAAAAGGTCTGTCCTGAGGCATTTATTAGTTTCTGACTCTGGTAGGGGGAAACAGTTCCCAAAAACTACTGTATCTCGGACTTCTCACACATGTTGGCTATTCTATGTGATCTCCTTTTGATAACTAATGCGATAAGTAATGTAATATTGCTTCACTTCAATTCACTGAGCCTTACCAGAAAGTGTTTGGAGCCCCCCTAGGGAGGCCCGCCTCACACTTTGAAAACCCCTGCTCTAGCAGGTTTTGAGGAAAATATAAATTATAACTATTGGATGGATTGTAGTGAAATTTGGAAAATATATGTAAGTAAAGGATCAATTCTAATGATTTTTATTCTAAATCTAATTTGACCAATATTTTGGTAAATGACAAAATACCTGAAAAACAAATTACATTCCCATAAGCCTCAGCTGTACTTTGTCTTTTCAAAAGGCTAAACTAAGATAGTAGCTGGTAAATACTACCTACTAAACATCAGCATGTTCACATTGTCACAGAGAGTATGTTAGCATGCTGATGTTTACACTTGGGAGAACAAGTATTTGATACACTGCTGATTTTGCAGGTTTTCCTACTTACAAAGCATGTAGAGGTCTGTCATTTTTATCATAGGTACACTTCAACTATGAGACGGAATCTAAAACAAAAATCCAGAAAATCACATTGTATGAACCTGTATAAAAGACACCTGTCCACACACTCAAACAGACTCCAACCTCTCCACAATGGCCAACACCAGAGAACTGTGTAAGGACATCAGGCAACAACTGTTGGCGCAATTATTAGAAAATGGAAGAAGTTCCAGATGACGATCAATCTCCCTCGGTCTGGGGATCCATGCAAGATCTCACCTCGTGGGGCATCAATGATCATGAGGAAGGTGAGGGATCAGCCCAGAACTACACGGCAGGACCTGGTCAATGACCTGAAGAGAGCTGGGACCACAATCTCAATGAAAACCATTAGTAACACACCACGCTGACATGGATTAAAATCCTGCAGCGCACGCAAGTCCCCCTGCTCAAGCCAGCGCGTGTCTAGGCATGTCTGAAGTTTGCAAATGACCATCTGGATGATCCAGAGGAGGAATGGGAGAAGGTCATGTGGTCTGATGAGACAAAAATAGAGCTTTATGGTCTAAACTCCACTCGCCGTGTTTGGAGGAAGAAGAAGGATGAGTACAACCCCAAGAAAACCATCCAAACTATAAAGCATGGAGGTGGAAACATCATTCTTTGGGGATGCTTTTCTGCAAAGGGGACAGGACGACTGCACCGTATTGAGGGGAGGATGGATGGGGCCATGTATCGCGAGATCTTGGCCAACAATCTCCTTCCCTCAGTAAGAGCATTGAAGATGGGTCGTGGCTGGGTCTTCCAGCATGACAAAGACCCGAAACACACAGCAAGGGCAAATAAGGAGTGGCTCCGTAAGAAACATCTCAAGGTCCTGGAGTGGCCGAGCCAGTCTTTAGACATGAACCCAATAGACAATCTTTGGAGTGAGCTGAAAGTCTGTATTGCCCAGCGACAGCCCCGAAACCTTAAGGATCTGGAGAAGGTCTTGAGGAGTGGGCCAAAATCCCTGCTGCAGTGTGTGCAAACCTGGTCAAGAACTACAGGAAACGTATGATCTCTGTAATTGCAAAAAAAAGTTTCTGTACCATATATTAAGTTCTGCTTTTCTGATGTATCAAATACTTATGTCATGCACTAAAATGGAAATTAATTATTTAAAAATCATACAGTGTGATTTTCTGGATTTTTGTTTTAGATTCCGTCTCACAGTTGAAGTGTACCTATGATAAAAATGACAGACCTCTACATGCTTTGTAAGTAGGAAAACCTGCAAAATCAGCAGTGTATCAAATACTTGTTCTCCCCACTGTACCTCAAAGCACCTCACAAAGCCGCTAGCATGGCTGTAGTTCAAGTTTCTTTTATTACCACATGGCTAGTCTGGTGGATTTAGTCTCAGTACAGATGGAATGGCTGTGACAGTACACCAGTAAACTCTTCTGAATGTATTCTTTCAGCCTTTAAGTGCTTGAATTAAGAGCAACTCAGCTAATTTAATTTAACAATTTTTGACATAGTACGGCATCTTTCTCCTGTGTTCCTACTGTGGGAAAAAATTGACAACACAACTGCGATACATCTGTTTATTAAAGTGATGCCTACTCTACTCAAACTAAAATGTAGGAAAGCAAAAAAGGCCACATTTTACAACCAGATATGTTTTAGAGGATTTAATTACTTAAGATACCCATACTGTTGACCCGTGCATAATTACTCACAACACATTCGTCAAATTAGAGACTTCAGATGGCCTGCATGTATCACTCCTGCTGCTGTATGATGGTTAAAAGGGACCTAGGCTAAAGGAAACCTCAAGCTGTACATCCTACAAGCAGTTACATTGTTGGAAAGTATTGCCCATTAAACTAAACTAGTAAATAGGGAAGGAAGTAAATTTTATTTGTATAGCACCTTTCACAGATAAAAATCACAAAGTGGTTCACAATAAAATGCGATACAATACAACAAAGTAAAATACAATAAGAAAATTTAAATACGTATGGAAAACATAGAACAAACCATAAAAACTCCAAGGCTAACTAAAAGCCTGCTTGAAAAGCAGAGTCTTCAGTTGCTTTTTAAAAGAATCGACAGGATTCACACAACGTAGAAAGGAAGGCAATGCATCGATCCCCTCTGGTTTTAATATGAGTGTGGGGAACAAAATGAGTGTGGTGAAGCTGTACCTATTCAGAGATGTAGGGAGGAACTTGACCGTGCAGGGCTCTAAAAGTAAGGACCAGGATTTTAAATTGAATTCTATACTGGACTGGTAACCAGTGAAGTGATGCTAAAACATGTGTGATGTGTGATGTGTGCTGTTTTAATGTGAGTTAAAAGCCTTGCAGCAGAGTTAAGAACAGCCTGGAGACGGTAAAGCTCCTTCTTGCTAAAACAAGCAAAAAGAATGTTACAGTAATCTAAACGAGAGGAAATATAAGCATGAATTATCATTTCCAACTCACCCTTTGACACCAGTGTTCTTAGTTTGGAAATATTCCTTAGTTGTCCTTAATTGTTTAAGAGTGGCACACCAAGGACATCGCTGAATCAAAAACAACACCTAAGCTCCTGAGGCTCGGCTGGACAGACAAGCCTAAGTCACCAATATGCTGCTTTATCTGAGAGATACTACTTTCAGGGGCGATAATAAGTGTTTCTGTTTTCTCTGAGTTCAGAAGCAAGAAATTGTCACATAACCACTGTTTGATACTGGTCAAGCAGTTGATTAAAGAAGACAATTTATGGAACTCAGTTTCCTTAAACGAGCAGTACAGTTGTAATATCTGTATACAGATGGTAAAATATGTCGCTAAACTGACAAATTATCTGTCCTAGAGGAAATATATACAAAAGGAACAGAATAGGTCCCACGACATGACCCTGTGGTACCCCACGACAACCCTGCAGTTTCAGACATGATCTGATTTACATAAACACTAAAACGTCTACCAGAAAGGTAGGATGAAAACCATTTTAAAACTGATCCAGACATCCCAACTAGATCATAAAGTCTATTTATCATAATATTTTGATCAATAGTATTAAAAGCAGATGAAAGATCCAATAGGACCAAAACTGTGTATTCCCTAGAGTCAGCTGACATCATAATGTCACTAGAAACTTAGTAATGCAGTTTCCGTGGAATGTTTTTTACAGAAACCAGACTGGAATTTGTCTAACAACTCGTGATTCTCTAAGAAATGAATGGAAGTTTGGATATTGGCCACTAGCTCTTAGGTTGTAATGGATCCAAAATGGGCTTTTGAAGTACAGGCTTAACAACAGCATGTTTAAAAAAACTAGGAACGACACCAGTTAAAAGTGAATTATTAAGCATCTCTACAATACAGGGGACAATAGAATCAAAAGCTTGTAAATATATCTGATCTTATTTACAAAGTGAAGGAATTCATTACAATCCGATTTAGAGGACACAGTAGCTTGAGGGGAAGAAGGGGAAACTATTGCATTAACGGTGTCTCAGCATCTCGTTTAGTTCTCTAAGATGAAGCCTATCTAGTTTAGAAGATGTTCAACTTTTCTACAATTTCTCCAAGAACTCTGGATTGTTTCATCTATCCAAGGTTTGTTATGGGAGGAAATGCTTGATTTCACTGGTGCCACTTTATTTTAAAATTGCTAAACACTGACTATTAAAAGACTGGATAAAAACATCTGCATCACTGCATCCCATCAGTGAACATGGGTCAAACAAGGCAGAGAACCTCTCAACAGCATCATGATTAATAATCCCCCTTTGGGCCCTAATTCTCATGGGCGGAGGATCCAGAGAAAAGTTAATGTCAAAGAACATACAGCTATGATCACACAAATGAACATCTTCCACGCGTGCATTTACTATAAGACCAAGTGAGAAAACAAGGTCTAAGGTGTGACCCTTAATGTGTGTGGGTCCAGTGACACGCTAAAAGTAAGTAAAATTAAGAGTCTGTGAGAGATAGGAGATCAGCTGTGTTAATGTGATAGCATGGTTGCAGGTTAAAATCCCCAATAATTAGGACATTCTTCAGTTTGATGATAGACGATAAGAAGTCAGCAAGAAAGACGCCTGCAGGGCCAGGAGGACAGTAAAGTAACACACAGTAAAATGCGTTGAAAGAACCAACTTTGAGCATCTGTGATTCAAAAGAGGAAAAACTTTCAGAGTTTATAGCTCTATATAAAAATCTGTCACGATACACAACAAACCCACCACCGCGGCGTGTCATTCGGAGGGTCCCAATAACAGAGTAGCCGACAGGACAGAGATCATTTAAGTGGACAAACTCCTTTTTCCTTTGTCATGTTTCTGTAAGGAACATAAAATCCATGTATTCTCACTTGTAAAAAGCTCGTTACGAATAAAAGTTTTGTTAGAAATGGAACGAGCATTGAGCAAGGCAACCTGGAACGATGACGGCAGCCCGGCATCTTCAACAGCTGATTGTGACAGAACTGAATGTAAACAGCTGACGCAGTCACGTGAGCTGTCAATTGCTGGTCAGACAGCACAGTAACCATCAGTAGTGGCAGGTCAGTGTTCCCATCAGCATGTCGCTGGGACAGAAGAGGTTCTCGTCCGATGGGTAGAAACATCCAAGGGTGCTGCAGCTGGGGAGCATTTCCACCCGCATCCTGGAGGGAAACCAGCCGTGACCACCGGGTTCGTTCTCCGCGACAAGGCCCAAGCAACCCCATCCAGGAAGGTAGGCTCATCTTGACCTCAGCGCCAGCTTTGCAGCCTCTTCTGCTCGGTCTCTTCTTGGGATTACCAGGGTCCCTGGTCGTAAACAGGAGTCGGTACTCAGGTGAGGACGAAGGACACACAAGCAGGGTTGGAAAAGTTTGTCTGAAACTTTCCCAGCTTTCAAAGAGTCCTTCCATAGAGACACTGATGTCCAACAAGGAGCGTCGATCATAAGTCAGAGCAGCAGAGACACAATCATTAGACGATAGAGCTGATATGACAAAACACACGAGTACAAACATAGAAAGTTGACACAGATGCAATGCAGCAACGGCCAAGCCAAACACAGGAGCCATCTTGCTGAGCTAGGGCTTCAACTAACAATTATTTCCATTATTGATTACTATTATTATTGATTTTCTCAGTCAATTATTTGTTTGGTCAATAAATTGACAGAAAAGAGTGAAGGGAAGGCAAGACAATTTTATTTATATAGCACTAGGGCTGCAGCTAACAATGATTTTAGTACTCAAAGCTTCTATAGATTATTTAATCGATTCATCGATGCGTCATTTAAGAAGTACTTTTGCTTGGCGGCGTCACCCCCCATCCCGGTAACGGGATCAGCTGTGTAAGTTGAAAGGTGATAGATATTTATTCGTCCTTTCAGACATTCATAGTGTGTCATACAGGAAACATCGGACCAACAACATCAACAGACCAACAACCAGACAATTGCTTTACTAACACAAACATCACCCGAGTGCTATACAAGTCATACTAAGATGTAGCTTCCCGACACCCAGTTAACTCATGACTGTGACGTTACAACCCAAACTCACGGCCCAATCAGGAGAACAACAAAAGCACGTGTGTACATTTTCAGCTGACGATTGCGGCTTACTTTGACTAGCCGTCAACTCAACAATCAATCATGATTTTAGTTAAATGCTAAAGTTGATGTTACTGTAATCTTGTCTGTGGTCCACTGTCATAACACCGGGTGCTTTCTGATCAGGTCTGAAAGCACCCTGATCAGGTCTTTCTGATCAGGTGACGTCATGCTGTTGCATGACGGCACCTGACATAACGTTAGGTGACATAAATTTCGTTTTACCGTTGGACGGACTGTAACATTAAAGAGTTGTTGTTTTCTTTTAGCTTGAAATAATCCCATACTTTGGACACTTTTTTCTTCTTCCCCTCACTATTTTCTCTCTCTCTCCTCCACTTCGCCACAGTGGCATCATAATCACGTCGTTTTCACACAGGTAAGCGCGATGTGTGACAGTAATAAATGTCCGTGCGAAACAGTGTGCTATATAGTTATATGGATTAAACGAAGCCTTGATGGAAATTGATGCATTTCAGTAATCAAATTAATCGATGAATCATTTCAGCCCTATATAGCAAATATAGAAAAACACATACAAAGGTACTTTATAATATTAAGCTAGATAATTAATGTGCAATAGATCATAAAATCAAGATTAAAACAATAAACATATATCTGTCAAAGGGCATTACATATGCAAGAGAGCACCTAAAAAAAATAAAGAAAAAGAAATACAATACTATACTATAAAAATACTATAATATAAAATACAATACTATAAAAAGAGATAAAAATTTATATTAGTCTCAGGTGCTTTGGTAGTTTGTTCCAGGCATGAGGAGCAAAAACAGAAAGGTGCTTTTCCATGTTTTGTTCTTGTGAAGGGAACTAAAAGCAGCCCAGTATCTGAAGACCTGAAGGTCCTAGCAGGTTCATGCCTTTGAAGGAGGTCATTGATGTAAATTGGTCCTAGCTACTGGAAGCCAGTGAAGTGAAAAACTGGAGTGAAGTGATTAAATTTTCTAGTCCTGGTTAAAACTCTAGCTGTGGCGTTCTGAACGTGCTGAAGTTGTTTAATCAATCTTTCAGAGAGGCCTGTGAAAATACTGTTACAATAATCTAGTCTACTAAAGATGAATGTATGATTTTCTCAAGGTCCTCCTTTGACATAAGATTCTTGATTTCTGATATATTTTTAGGTGATAGTAGACTTCTTTTGTAATGGTTTTAATGTGGCTGTTAAAATTTAATTCTAAATCAATAATTATACCAATTGTGGTTGTTAATGAAAGGTATTCAAGGTGAGCAATAACTTTAAGTCTCTCCTCTTTGGCACCGAAGACAATAAGTTCTGTTTTATTGGTATTGAGTTACAGGAAATTGCAGTGCATCCAGTTGTTAATTTCTTCAATGCATTTTGTTAGTGAATCAATTGGACAATAATGCTATGTTGATCTGAGTGTCATCTGCATAATTATTGTAGGAGATGTTGTTCTTTTGGAAAATTTGGACCATTGGCAACATATACAAATTAAACAGGAGAGGTCCGAGGATCGACCCCTGGCGAACTCCACGTCATTTTTATCCTCTTAGGTGTACAGTTGCCAGTGGATACAAAGTAGTCTCTGCCTTTTACGTAGAACTTAAACCACTTTAAAACTGTGCCAGACAGACCTAAATATTTTTCCAGTCTATCCACAAGTATGTCATGGTTTACGGTATCAAACGCAGCACTCAGGTCCAGTAAAACTGTTGTTTTTCCACAATCATGGTTAAAGCGGATATCATTTAAAACCTTTATTAAAACAGTTTCTATGCTGTGATGGGAACAAAATCCAGACTGTAATATATATATATCTAATATAGATATCTAAAATATTATTACAGGTTAAAAAACTATTTAATTGTAGGAAAACAATCTTTTCAATTATTTTGGATTAAAACGGTAGATTTGAAATGGGTCTATAATTACTGATTAGTGAAACATGCCCATTAGAATTTTTCAGATCCCAAGGTGATGTCCTAAAATGGCTTGTTTTATCCGTGCAACAGACAAAATTTATTTAAGATTTTCAATTCACTATACATAACACAGACACAAGCACATCATTGAGAAGCTGGAGCCAGGCAGTGTTAGGCATAATGCATTTCAATGCTTTTTAATCTCTGCGTCACATATATTAAACATCATATTCATGCCACATGCGTAGCCATGCCAGGTTCCCATTCAGTCAGGCCCACATTGCGATTCAATACAGCAGCAGTAGACAAATTCTTCCCCTCTGTTTGACAGTGCTTTATAGCCACTGTGTATTTGGTGCAGTTTAAATCCTGGCTTCTTTCAGATCTGTGGAGCTCTATTCATCACCAGAGACACCAGGGAGCAGAGACACAAGGATACTAGAGGAAAGTTCTCTGGGGAAATCTCTGGGGAAGACGTGAGAACACAAGGGAGAAAGAGCAAGGCTGCACGATACATCTATTTCAGCATTGACATCGCAATGTGTGCATGCGCATTAGTCACATGATGTCAAGTAAGGCAAATTAACTCAAACCAGTCATGCTACAACTTTTTGCCGCTTGATACAAAAGGAAAACTCAGAAGGTTCTCATTTTCCATGACTGATCTACAAGAAAAGTCCATCTGATGTTGCATAATTTAGTCTTATTTAAGGGTTCTTGGATGCACAGTTTCATCAGTTCCCAATGTGTTCTGATGAAGGTGTGCACTTCATCAATTTACCATACACTAAAGCCCCACTAGTTGCCTACCGAGTGTCCATGACCAAGTATACCAAGTGGTATAATGGATGGAGTTTTGTTTTGTTAGAAACAGATAGACTTTTAAAGTACCAAAATTATGAAAATTATGATAGTTAATTGTATATCACACTGCATGTATCTAGAGAAATTTCCTGTACTTCTTCATATCGCAAGATATCAGTTTTTTCCATCATCATACAACCCTAATAAAGACAGTGGAGAATGAGTCACTTAGAAAGAAAGCAAGAGCGAGAGAGTTAGTAAACATTAGTGAGTGAAACGGTCTGTGTGATCTACACTAACAGAAGTATGCAGAAAAACCTACTTTAACAGACTGTGTTGGCTTCCAGTAATTCTTGGTACGAGATTCTCAACTCCTCAGTGTGCTCATGCTGTCTAATGTCCATTTCATTAATTGGCAATAATATTGTGATTCAATTCGTTAAAGTGGGAAAGAAAATGTATACAATACATTCAAATATTAACTTGTGCAACAATATAAATTATACATCTTAATACATATTGACTGCTAGGGTGGTCAGCCATCGCCGATGCTATCGCCCATCGCCGATAGCTGACAGACAAGCAGGTTCTAATCCCCAAAAACATTATTGTTATTATTTTAAAATTTATCTGCTTTGCACCTGCCTCAGACTTCTCTTCTGCCCACTCTCACTCACACACCTACACCTAGGCTACACCTTTGGTCTCTCTGCAAACACACCGGCTTGCCTCGCCTCTCTCTGTCTCTCTCCCCCATCTGCTCCACTCTCTCCATCAGCAATGCTCAAGATGAGTGCTGAAGATGAGTGCAATACTGACGGAGGAGAAATATGCTAGAGGGCATACCTCACTAGTTATGGCACACACATGCTATATGTCATGTTTGTGTACTGTGCCTCTCGTAACTTTAAAGCCACTCTTTTAAATTACAGTTGACAATGGTTAAGTGTGGCACTGAAGCGGCTGTAGGTAGTACATGCACCATAGTGTTGTCACAATCAGTTTATATATATTTTAATAAGTTATGTTAAAATTGGTATTTAACCATACTGGATCTCTTTCTTTCTCTCTCTCCACTGCTTCCTCTTTAGCTTCAACTGTGCCCATTTGTAGCTAGAGCAAGTCCTGACAGTGGGTGTGTATGATAAATGGAGCAAGACAAGAGAAGACAAGTGGGTTAGGATGCCGATGAGATTTCAGTCCCTTATGGTGCACCCACATGCATGGCATGGTTTGTCAGGTGTCAGGTGAGGCTGAAACCACAGCTGGCTGTGAAGTTTGCCTGAGAGCAAAGACAATGAAGAATGACAATGCTATAAACGTCTTTCACAACCTATGAGTGTACTCTAAGGGGAGTCCTTTTCCCCAACACATTTAAGTGCAGAATTAAGTAGTACTATTGCTTTTTTGGTACCTTCACTGTCAGTATCCATAACCAGTACTGACTTCTGGATAAATAATATAACAATCCTGAGTGTAATGCTTGACTTTAGCACATTTACTACACAAACACTGGGAAACATTCCCAAGCCCTGCAACCTTTGAAATATGAATTTCTGATATGTTACAGTTGAGGCTTGAGTCATCTTGTGCAAAATTATGTAGATTCACACAGGCAGGTACGGCAGTCCGAAGTGAATGGAGATGGGAGGAGGTGCCCTGCAGACACATTTAATCGCTGCGCTATGGGAAAAAGGTGTAACAGACTAACACATCATCCCTAGCCCTGTCTAGCTGTGTGCATATATAGCCTAATAAAAAAAAGTATTTTAGAAATAGCAGGGATCCAGTATTCTCACTGTCAGGCTGTGAGCTTTCCTAGACTCCACACAAAACCCACTGCCAAGCAAACCGTTCTTGACATGAATTTGGACAGGTGTCACATTTGGAAAATGTTAGGCAGAAGGCTAACCAAGTCTGTTATCAATAACCATTAATGTGGGATGAGAAAACTACTAACATTCTTTTATAATTATTGGTTTACCATCATGACACGATGGTTTGTCACTTCCATCTTTTCCTTATTTACAGTGACATGTTAGCACACCTCAGCATGCTGATTTGGGAACACGCCAAGCTTGAAACATTCTACAGTAGCTGCCATTCCAACAAACCAATTTTTTACAATACAAACCTTGTCTGTTAACTATAAGGGCAAAAAAACAGCAACAAAAAACAAAATTCAAAAACAAAACAATCATTCAATAATCATATTTGAGCAAAAATGTTCAATTAATCGTGATTTTGATTTTAGGTGAAACTGCCCAGTCCTATATCAAATAGCGCAATGTTTCCATTGGCTTGCAGTCTCCTTTTTCCTTGCCTTTGTTGATGCATTGCTACACTTATTTATGTATTACCTCGACTAACTATCAATCAGTGGAATAGCTAGCATGTATTACATGCTGACCGGCGTGCGTATGAGCCCTCATGCACAAACAAAATTGGGACCCAATGGTAAAAACATTCTCTACAGGTTCACTTTAAATCTCAGCTTTTGTCTGTGCAGTCCAACTGTTGAGAGAAAAATGAAAACCTGAAAAATGCAAACTTCTAAAAGGTTTGATGGCAGAAGAAACAATTAAATCAGAAAAATCATTCCTCTAATTGCAGACCAGACCCAAGTAGGCCCCATACTTTGTGTGTATGTTGAGTATTTTCAAAAAGTGAGCGCCTAGTTGGATAAGAGTTGGATGAAAACTGGTTCAGAGAAGTACTTCCCCATTTTCTCCTACTTTCCGCAAATAATCTCCCTATAGTCCTCTTTCCTGCAATCTGCTTACGGTCCTCGAAGCGTCCTCATGAGATCTCATCACTAATGAAATCAGTGCACCCCTCTACCTAATGTAGCCATGGTGACTATTTCCCAAATGAGCAAGGTGACCTTCTGTGAATGCATTCACACAAGGGGGGGGTGCGTGCAGTCAATATTGACTACCAGTTATATACAGCGTACTTAGCCTCAAAAACCCAGCTGCATTCTAACATTAACTTAGCTCTCCTTATTAGCTAGGCTCCTCACATTGACAGCGTTGTGTTGGACAGATTTGTGCAGCTCTGTTCACGAGGGAGAGGGAGAGAGAGCGAGAGGGACAGGGACAGGTGAGCAAGAGAGAGAGGGACGAGCGAGAGGAAGTGCTGCACACGGTACAACGGCGCTCTGCAAACAAATACGATTTTAAATAGGCCTAGTAAAAAAAAACGAAAATCAATATGTATCGGTCAGCATTGAGACTGTGGCGGCAAAATGAATTAACATATGGGAAACACTGCTATAAATCACAGAGAGTTGAGGCAGAGCAGCTGGAGGACATTAGAGGGAAAACCAAAAAATATTGAACTTTCCTTCACAACCGGAGGGGGCACGGCTGAGAGCGGTGTATTCAGTACATGTTCAGTTGGCACGGCCGTCTAATGTGCTGAAGGAGGTCCTATGCTAAACAGATCTTTTCATGATGTCATGAAGGGAGCCAAATTCAAACAGGGTGTTTTTAGACACACTTACTGAAAGACTGAGCAGGAGAAAAAGAGAGGATGTTTTTGTTCTCATAATTTGGGGTTGAATAGACATGAAAAAATGCATTTTGCATTATATGGCACAGGTTGCACTGGTTTCAACTCACTGCTAAAGGTGTGGAGTGTCACAGTCTGTGAAAGGTGAAAGCTACAGTCCTTACTTGGTGTGGTTTTTAGCCACTACTTTCTGTGGGAGTGGCATCGACATTTTTTATGTTCATTGCAAATTGTTATTTTTGGAGTCAGACACAAAGCATAGTCCACTGATGTAATGGATGTTATAGCCACATTTCAAGTCATAAGCAAGGCATAAGTTAGTATTTATTTTTTTATATATATTATATTATTTTTGGCCAACTACTCTGAATGTTGCAGGGAGACACTGATAGTGGCAGACACGCAGACAGGCAGGCAGGCAGGCAGCTTGCCATAACAGGGCCATGAGAAGGACATTGCATTTTGAACTAGTTGTACCATTGGACTAGGAAGGTGGACTGGTTTTATTTTGAAACTTTTATCCACTGTGAAAATGTGAAATTGTTGTAGTTCAATGAGACTAAATAAAGACTACAGCCTTGTCCTCTGTGAAGGAAGAGTCACTTTTGAAGTCTACAGCAAATCTGGATAAAAAAAACACACATTTTGATGTAGAGCATCAATTTAATGTTGCTAGCATAGCTTACATGCTACCAGTAGAGATTTAGTTTTACTAATGCTATTGTTTGTTTTGATGTTTTTACTGGTGTTGGGCATCGATTAAAAATTTTAATTGTGTTAATCACATGATTTTCTGAGATTAATTGTATAGTTACGGGCAAAATTGAATAATGAATTCTCAAGTAGTCTATTGCGCACTTTTAATTTAAATGTACTGCTATATACACAAAAGTGCAATAACGTGGTTTGCAAATACTTTTACAAATAATGTGCTTTTTACCAGTAGTATTCCCTTTCTACAGTAGCAATAAAATATTTCTTGTAAATATCAACTTAAACGTTAACGTAAGCAAATCAAATATAAAACCAAAGCTATTTGCCACTGCCAGGGCATTACCTTTTATCTAGCTTGTTAAAACAAGTCCGAGTCCAGATCATAATAACATCATGACAGGCACCTTCTGAGCAACAGGTTAACATATATAAATCTGTTTTCTTGTTTTTTTGTTTTTTTTTCTGAACAGGTATCAGCAGAAACATTTTTCTTTTATCAGGGAGCAGCATAAACAGTCTATGTTCAGTAGCAAGTGTCCCTGTTAGAGTGAGGTGAAGTGCTTGCCTCATGCACAGACCCGCCCACTGCCAAAGTTACGCGACGTGCAGCACAAATCATTGGAGACTGATCCTCGCTGTTTGTGAGATTCCAGTATCTATTTACTAAATAGGACATCAACAGGAGGGAATTCGCATGGCAGAGCATCCCCGTAAAACTAGATGTAGGTCGGGTAAAGTTATGTAGCCTATAATTTTAACTTAAGTTAAATAGGCTACAATGGTGTAGCGCACAGAAGCTGTTGCCTTGGTTACTATCCATAGAGCGCCTGTCTCCCTTTCTGATCACCAGAGCAAAGAGTGCATGTGTGGTTATACAGGTGAAATTATATGCACTTGCTCAAATGGTAACGTTAGCATGCTAATATATTAGTGGTTGTCACAGTACAGTGTTTTGGCATGGGACGGGCTGGATATCAAAATGCATTGTTTGCAATTAAAGTTATAAGAACAAAAATGTTAACAGTCAAGATTTACAAAACATTTACAATAATAATTTTTGGCCCTGCAAAGACTGCATACAATGACAAACTGGAAATGACATGAACTTAATTTTAACCACAAGACACAGTTTCGTAAAGATGATTTCATGTAGTTCACCACCATTATAAAATGTGATAAACCAAAATGGACAATCCTAGTGGGGCAGATCTAACTTGTGTACAACAGAACAGTCTATGATAATGATGTAACTACAAAGACGGCTATACAATCTGAAGAGTTCTACTAATGGCTCTGTAATAGTAGCCATCAAAACCAGCCTCTCCATTCATCCCCATGGGTCTGCTACAAAATCCATCTGCTGTTAATAAGCAAATGGTCCTGGGCTGATTTATTAGCAGGTCAAATCCCCATAGTGACTTGAAATCAACTCATGAGTCACGATATTAAACTGCTACTCAACTTAACATCTTTTCAATATCAAATACACACACCCTGTTTGCTTGTTAGTTAGCAATGAAAAATTTATAGAAACTTCTCAACCAACTCCTGCAGCACACAATCCACTTTTCTGCTGTCCACCATTATGTTCAGTATATTTCTAACATTCACTTCTGCCAAAATAAGCTTGGACTAAATACACTGCTTCCATTTGCAACCTGTACTGTAGATTTTTTATTGTTGTTTTAACGTCTACTGTGGTTTGCGTTTGTCACGGGCGATAGCAGTTCCCTAAGCAAGCTACAAATAGAGGCAGTATATTGATCCATATTTTGGCAAAACAATGACTGTACTGACTGTAGAGATTAACAGTTCAATTGCATTTTATTTAAGTAGCAGCACCAAATCATAACAGACGTTATCTCAGGGCACTACAGAGCAGGTCTAGACCGTACTCTTTCTGATATTTGAACAGATTATTTCCAAGGTCAAACTTTCAAGCTAATATAGGAAAATGAAATCATCAATTTTGGGAGAAAACACGTAGGCCTACTTAGAGAACTTTTCTTTTGTGCAACAATACGGTGTTCCACTGCAAGGTCCTCTGATTTCTTGATGACTGAATAGGAGAAGAGGCTATTTTAAGTTGATCATATGAAGCTTGTTAGATTTCTTTTCTAGCACAGTAAATCTACAACACTGATGAACAATGCATTATTCATGCATGTCTTCAAATGAGCTGCTTCTTTTACTATTGGTCTCAATGACACAAAAATGCAAATGACAAATGACCTTGTGTTTCTGCAGGGAGGTTATACTGTACACCACAAAAGCTGTGCCATATATGCTGGCAACGCCTTGGCATTCAATAATTTTAATGCTGTGCCAACATAATCAAATTTTTTTTTTTAACAAATTTGATTAAATTTACATTGACTGTCACAACAACATGAAGAAATATTATACCGTGTGCCACAAAAAATAGAAAAAATCCACACAAACACAAAGCAATATGTCTCAATATAGTAAAATTTTTACTTCGCCCAGCTGTGCGGCCACAAGTGTTTGTGTGATGTAAATGTGGTTATCTGGTCATGTCTGTGAGGGTCTGCTCAAATATATTGCCACTTGGTGTGTTTGTGATTACACCATACTGCCAACAAACACGTGTAAAAACTTCATGCAGACACCCAATGTAGTAAAAATAGAACTACATGCGGAGCCACTATCCATGTTCGCGTTCTAACTGCATCCAGGCCTTTGAAAGGTAACATGTTGGCAAATGATAGCCAATAGCAGAAACAAGTGCAAAACGGGCATGTCATTGAATCTTCTTGCTATTAATTATTATCTTGTTAATGCCTGGACTCTCCTACGGTCAAAATTTCAAATAAAAGGACAAAAACACCCCCAAAAAAACATTAACTGGCCTTTTCATTTTGGTTCCACCAACTTATACTCATTGTTTCCCATTAATTGTGGCGACCTGCCACGGTCTAATTTGTTTCGCCATAGTTTCAAAATTAACCGAAAATATATTAACATAAAACACTTATAACGTTGTGTTTTCCGCCGCTGCTCCCCGCTGCTGTAAACTCGCACGCTCACACACTTTGGCATCCAAATCCAGACAACCACTTTTTGTTTGAGGTCATTACGGTAACATTAACTAAGGGCTGTTGAGTGAATCCACTGTCACTTGTCTGTGAGAATGCGATCAAACTAGCAGCTAAATTTGGAGTGCATAGGTATTAGAGCCTTTATGGTAAATGCAGTTAAAAGGAGCAGAGCAACCTGACAGGCAGGGTTAGCGACTTTATTCTGTCATTTTCTCACTTTACAAAGTCTTACAGTATGAAAGTTTTACCTGAAGAGAGGCTATTAAATATTAATTGTACTCAATACGAGCACAACATATAATATAATTTATCAAATTGCATCAGACTTGGTGAATGTAGCACGAGGATGGATACACACGGCACAAAGTCCAGTTTTCAAAATAAGGTGTTAACTCAATGTATACAGTATGGAAATAAGATTAACTGGATTATATTCATGGCGCTGCGATGGACTGGCAACCTGTCAAGGGTGTACCCCGCCTTTCACCCGATTTAAGGTGGGATTGGCTCCAGCCCCCCGCGACCCTGTACGCAGGATAAGCTGTTGACGATGGATGGATGGATGGATGGATGTTTAATAGGCCACAAAATTGTTAAAGAGGTGGTATTATGCTCATTTTCAGGTTCAAAATCCTATTTAGGGGTTGTACCAGAACAGGTTTACATGGTTTAATGTTCAAAAAACACCATATTTTTTGTCATACTGCACATTGCTACAGCTCCTCTTTTCACCCTGTTTGTTGAAGGCTTCGTTTTAGCTCTGGAGTGATACATCTTGTCTCTAAATGATCTTTGTTGGGAGTTGCACATGCACAGTTCTTAGTTAAGGACTACTAGGCTTCGGTTCAGCTGTATATGTTGCCGACCAGCTTGGCAACATAGACTGGAACAAGAGTTTCAGAGTGGTGAGTTATTAATCTGCAACAAAAGCATCTTTCATCCATAAAGTTTTAACTGAGCTCTGTCTCTTCATCACAGTCAAGTTTATGTCCACTGACTGCCTGGAGGGTAGTTAGTGTTTAGAAGGGACAGGAGAGGTGTGTGCTGCAGATCAGAGCAGTGTTTTCTGTGGGAGATGGGAACTCCCTTTGGGGAGGACTTTGGACTTTTTCACTTTGCAAACCTATTACATGCTCAAAAAAAGGTATAAAACTAAATAAAGGAGAGGGAAGAAGCCAAACAGCATAATACCACCTCTTTAACAAAAGTGCAGTTCTTCATAGATCTAGCCTCTTTATTTTGCTTTTACAGAGCACCAAATTAAAGCACTTAACTTTAAAATGTACAAATTCTTCTTCCGGGGTGGGGTAGGGGGGGGTGTCCATCCACTATAGTCTCACAAAATCCTGTGGGACACACTGATAATATTGGATTGTCTAAGCTTGTAGCCTGAGACTGGCTGCCTATATGAACCATCATTGCACTGCAAACCCCAACAGATGAGCTGAACGCATCCTTAAAGCTACACAAAGCTGCATTCATTTGGTTCAGTGCTAAAGGAAAAATACACTTTTGATTCCAGACAGCTCTCTTGGTAACACATGTGGAAAAATATTCAAGCTATTCATTGATACAGGGCTAATTTATTGTGCTTTCTTTATCACTGATGTAGAGCGACAGGGGACGCAGTTCTTCAAGATGTGGAGATGCAACCCACTGCATGGTTACTTTCATTTTTCTTGACCAGAGGAGGCTGGTTCAGATGTGAGCTGACAGATGCAGCAGGAGACATGTGGGCCTAAGAAGCAAATCACACAGGACCAATGCTGAAAGAGGAAGAGAAATCAATAGCTATAAACAGCATGTATGAGAGCAAGAGAGAGAGAGAGAAAAGACAATAGGCAAGATGGAAGGAAGAGATGAAAACACGGGTGTGACTGTATGAGCCTTTGTGCAAAACCAATGTTGTTATTTGTGAGAGTGCCTTAGTTTGCGTCAGTGAACCAGGAGATGGAGAAAATATATGTCTCAAGAGAACACCCTGATTAAAGGAGAAAGAAAAAATGGCAAAGAAAAAAAGAATAATCAAAAGCTGAGGGAAGTAATCTTAGAAACCAAGCACCATGCATAGGGTATTCAAGCCTATGACTGACAGTTCCCACAGCAGCTCCCTTCATTACAGTGCTGTATATGAAATGCTGATCATGTTCAAGGAGCCTTACAACTCAGGTTGTTCATTGTTACTCCATTTCTTCCAGCAGGTCGTATCTAACAGCTGCCACCTTACTATCAGTCGCCACCTAACTTCTCTATTACAGCCATTCAATGAGATCATATGTTCTCACTGTGACATCACTGGATGGATCAGTGTTGTCTACTTGATCATCATGCCACTGAATAATGTGTATACATTAGAGGTTTGCACAAGACTGTTTTTAACACTCACTCCTGTTTTTAACGCTCCTCTCACCAATAAGCCATTCCACTACCACTAGCTTCTTGGGAGAATCTGATCACCACCACCTGAAATAGGGTTTATTGATGAAAATCTGTCTATCCAGTCAGATGGGGAAAATGAGACATAAGAAGTCCTTTTTATGTAATTTATTTCTTTGAGAATTACTAATACACTAATCGGCTATTTAATAAGCCACCTTTACGAGTTATAAACTGAAAACTGACATTTAGCCTGGCCCCTAGAACATCATAAAGGACATCCTGGTAGACTAGGATTAATTAAATAAAAACTTTTTTTGTTTTACTGTAGTTAAAAGGCATATGGTTGGCTGGGAGGCAATGTATTTACAGTGTATAAATGGTTAAGTCAAATAACATCCTCTCATAGTAATATGTAAAAATTAGTATGTGAAGTCATTTAATTCAGCCCCACGTGCAAAGATACAACAAGTAACAACTCAAAAAACATTAACTAGAAACTTGCTCATTTATGGCATAGATAGATTTTTACTTCACACTCAGCTTTCAAGTGACACAAATATTTAATCAATTCTTTGGAAGCAAGTATGGCGTCACAGCAGTTCAACTTTGATGGCAATGAAACATGATGTTAAGTAGTGGAGTTCTGCTATGAAGAGCATGTGCCTTTTAAAGTGTAAGTAATTTCTGTTTTCATAGTTCTCTCCTCAGCTTTGATAGAGATATCCTGACAGACATAATCAATAATTCATACATCTGTATGGTCTCTCTCAAAGCTATCAGCAGACTGTAGACCACACCAGTAGCAAGCCCAGCTATAGTGTTTATCACCCTGGTGAGCGTAATATGATCAGTACAGCACAGCCAGCCAAGACCTCAGGGAATCACCTAGCATCAAGAAGACAGTCTAGAGAGGTTTTGGCTTGTAGCCCTTTACAAGGCTGTCTTTCAAAAATGGTTTTCATGAATTTTATTATCCAAGCAGATGACCAGTGAGGAAAAGGGAGCCAGAGGGGAGATATGAAAACACATGCTGGTAAAAATTAGATGACCAGTCCTCTCTGCTTCACTTGCCGTGTCTGTTTCTATTTCAAATATCACCATTTCAGCACAGCTCCTCTCTTTTATGAAGCAATAATGTTTTCCTAGAGCCCGTCACACACACTAGCCTGTGGTTCCTGCTGGACACTGTCCTGTTTTCACATAAGACAAATATGTCCTCTAATCAGGATCCCACTTTCTCCTAACAGCAGTGCTGTACCACAACATGTGTGTGCATTAAACATTAATTTTCCCAGTTGTGAACTTTCTTTTAAAAGTCAATATTTGCTTTGGTATAGGGCATGACCTACTCTCTGCACAGTTGGGTTTTGATTGGAAGTAGCTAGATTATGTAATGATTACAGAGAAGTGCCTGACCTCAAAAAAAGAGAAAGCAATTCTTGCTACCTCTTTCTTTGTTGTGACACTAAAATCAACCAAAATCAATGAAACAGATTTGTGTTGTCACTTCATGCTCCACAAAACAGCATGTCTAAGTCTTGCAAAATGTGAGGAGCTCTACCACACAATACAATAGTGTATGTAATGTATCTGTGAGTGTCAACATCAGTATGCTTGCATCACCACACCATATACCAACATATGTAGACCTTTTCTCTTAACACCCTGAAAAACACACACATAGTGAACAGGCTCCAAATAGGTAATGACATTAGTATTAGAATTTAGAGGATTTGTTCTCTATATCCTTCACAGACTGTACTGCCCTTCACATTTCTGCAAGATGTCCAGAAATAGTAAATAGGATAACATGCTAAAGATTCCAGAAACCTTTCATAATCCAAAACCCTCAGGGATCAAATGCAGCCATTACAGAAATTCAGCTCAAAATAATGTAGACTTCAATGTCAAGGTCAATGTTCTTCAGTGTACCCTGGTGTATTAGATGGAGGTTAGGTAACTTTTCAACTGAACTACAGTTAAATAATGTCACTTTTGTACAATTGTATTATAGACAAGCTTGACATGCAGACTGAAACAGTGACTGTAAATACTATAGACTTGCTAATGGATTCTGAGTAGCTGTCAAGTGACATGGAGTGTTTTTGGTTATATTCCATCCACTCAGTGAATGAAATATAACCATATTCTATTCACTTCTATGCATGTATGTGTTGTATAACCGCACTATATGTATGTTTGGAAACCAGTTCTATACACATAAAAGTACTCTTCAATGGATTGTTGTCTGTGCATATAGCTGAAATCTGTTTACATAGAAAGACAGGTATATATAGCTTGGTATAAAAATAATAACAGTTTCTGGATTAAATAGAAGATAAAATACATGTTCCCTTAGTAGTGATAATTACTGTGCAGTACACCATGATACATTAATAATATATAGGAAAGCATTTCACAAGGATCAGGCTGGCAGTACTAGTGATGTGTCTTTATTCCATGTTTGATGGACTAAAATTGACTTCACACCTCAATATGTCTGCATCAGTAACTTCACATGCTTATCATTAAAAGTGCAGGTAAATCACAGAACTTGTCTTAAGAACACACTCAATATGTCCAATTTTGCCTGAATGAACAGGTCAATAAGACCCAGACAACTGGCTGACATTCACATAATTATCAGCTCTGCCTGTCTTTAATACTGTGACACTAAACACAGTAGAAAATCTCACAGAGTCAGAAATGATCACTCATGACCCATTTCATTACCCAGGCTACATGATGTTTGATGCTGATCTCTGCTAATGGAAAGTTTAGTACCATGTCTGCAATGTGTTCATTAGCACGTTCTGGACATCCTTCACTTGCCTGGGAGTACAGCGACTCAGTAGATGAGTATTGTGCCAATGCTCTAGCAGCCTATGCAGTATTATGGTCGTGACTGGGGTTATATATAGCTACATAGCCAATAGCAGTTAATGACACAGCCAGGGGGTTACACTTTATACTGGCTAAAAACTTCACTCTGGCAATGGCAGTCACAGTAGGAGGACTGGCTAGAGAAAAATCAACGACTGTTAAATGCAGCATAGAGTAAGAGGGCAGGGGTACGTTTTCCAATCTGCTGCTGCTGAGGGGACAAAATGTCCAGATGGAGCACTTTCCATCCCTTCTCCCTTTCCTCCTTAGATGTTGCATCCTTTTTATGTTTTGACATTTCCTTTTCCGCCCACTGAATCGCCAAATCTTGATTGCAATTTGACAGAGAGAAGAGAAATCATGATCCTCCTCTTCACTGACATCTCCACAGATAAAGAAACCCCCCTGCAGTGTCCTCATGGCAGAGACAAGCAAGCAATAGGAGAGGAATGGGAGAAATGCCATCTCCTCATCAAAGATTGCTCCAGATTCTTGCTGAGGTCTCACAGAGGCCTTAAGCAGTGCCTAGGCCTAGATTGTGACACATTTGGGTGATGTGTTTTACCTTGGGGCTGCTGGACCTTGCGCTAAAACCAGCCACTCGGGCACACACAGCGACATCCACAGTCCTGTGAGGTAAAGATTTGCTGTCTCTCTCTATACGCAAGATTGATTTCAACTGTGTGAGCGGAGCAAGTAGCTGGCTCTTTCTATTAGTTTTCAGCAGGGGCGCTGCCTCATAAGTTGTTTATTTCTGTCTGTTATAATCAGGAAGTATGTCTTGTTTATCTGACTTGCAGCAACAACTTGATTGCAGTTTCTTTTTTCATGTGGTGATATGTGACCTGCTGCCTTGTTAATATGTAAAGTCTACTTAGTGCATGTCTTAAATGTAAACAACACATGCATCACGCACCACCTAAAGCATATCTGAAAATCCTCGACTATATAAGCTAACAAGCTTGTAAAGAAAGGCTTGTAAATCAATGCAAGAAATGCAATAAATGCCGGGAGGGCAAGCCCAGTGCCGTTTGGACGATGAATTAATTAATTATTTGATTTGATGAATAAAAACACATCTGCATACATTAAAAATCATGGAGGATGAAAATAAAATAAAGCACAAAGATTGATTTCCAATGTGGTCCTCTAGTATAACACTTAACACATGATTAGCTGTGTCAACATGCACTTGTTTTCAGATACATTTTGCCCATTAGGCTACTGAATCAAAAAGGTATGAAGTCTGTCAAGCTACCTCTTAGTAGTGATAAATAATTAATAAAGCTTTTTGAAACCATATTTTAAACTATTTTGATACAATCAATAAAGCAATATGCTAAGCACTGTTGTTATCATGGAATAGCGGATTACGAATTTTACAAGTTTTTTTCTATACTACTGTGTTATTTTTAAGGTTTCAGTTAAACATAATTTAAAGAGTGTAAAGAGTTGAGTCACTTTGAGGCAGAGATGCATCCTTTTACTGTTCTGCTTTCATGTTCTGATAAATTTGCAGTATGTTGTGCATTGCCACTTTCATTGTTCTTGTGAACATGTGTCGTGATATGACTGTACATTATGATTCCTACCCCTAAAACAAGGTGTGTTCATTTAATGACAACCACACCGGACGAAGGCCTGTGCAAGCCACAGTGGCAGACGACAAGCAACCTAATGGGTGCACATAAAAAACAACTACAAACAAATGGCCCCGTTGACCAACTGCTGTGGTGTACAAGGGGCAAAATTAGATTTAGCTTGTGTTAGTGTTCGTGTATGTGCTGGAGTGCAATGTACCTCTTATGTACTTAGCCTCCTGTGTAAGATTTTGATTTGTTTGGGTTAATCTACATGTAATTACCTTCCTGAAGCAAATGTGAAATTAATGATTTTAGATGCAGTTGAATTGCAACATCTCCTGTTAAGTTTCACTTTGTTGTTAGGATAAAAGTTCAATGCAACATTTCAACATCACACGGGTGTTTTAGAGCAGCACACCGCTTTGCAATGTCACTTCCATCTGTGCTCACATCTCTCCCTCTCTCTTCCATGTGCCTGTTCTGCCTCTATGACAGGGGCCATTTGGCCAGACAAGCCAGGGCGCTTTCTATAGATAACTGGTTACTAGATTTGCAGGAACTCATTATCACTTATACCTCAACCAAAATGTTTTATGAGAGGAAGAAAGAAATGAAATAGTGAGCTGTTTGACAGAAACGTACATCTGCAACAGTCACTTAAGCCACGGAGCTGAGGTGACCTTCTCAGATTTCATTTCAGTTGGTCTTTTTTTCTCCCTCCTTCCCAGAACAAGTGAGTAATTAGAGCAGAAACATTTCCCCACACACCCGGGCTGTTGGCTGAACGCAGAGCTGCTTTTGTGTCTGACTGTATGAGGACAGGCCTCACTAAAACTGTTGTTAGTGCAAACATTACTGTAATCATTTTTACAGTAGCTGCTCTGGTTAAATACGTATGTGCAAGCAACATCTGAAGACCCAGGGCTGGAACTTGTCATACACGTGCTAGGATTATCCATGTTGTCATGTGTAGTGAGTCAGATTACTGTGAGTGTCATTGTAGAGAATGTGGTTACTGTGTATTTGTGATGATGTAAAGCCCTCCTACTGTATTCATTTCCCTCACAAAGACCAGAGAGCAATTTCACTTACAAACCACTACAGGCTACCCACTGATCCTAACGCTAAGTGGTAATAATCCCTGAAGATCACTAAACACTGTCTGCAAGATATGAGAGTCTGCTTCTGTGTGCTGTGTTCAGGGCAACACACAATGAATCTTTGCTGTGACCTGCCTTTGGTCAACGGCTAGCTTTAATTTCCATCAGTATCTCTTTAATTCTAATTCTAAGTATGTATCTGTATGCCTACTGTGTCATATTATATAGCCTAACTAACAGATATGGGAATAAACATAACCACTCACTTACCTCTTTAGACTGTTCAATTTTTTTTCTTTTTTTTAATGAACTCATCCTTTCTAGGCTGACACACCTTTCTGACTGAAATTAAACAACTGTGAGTTCCTGTAAGCTCCGTTATAATAAAAACATTAAAGTTATGGAATAGGGTGTTTTTAAGTGTGAAAAGAGGCATACACCGCACTGCTCTTATGTCGACATTTCTGTGTCTGTTTCTTTCTTTTTTTACCTCGACTGACCAAGCATGGGCTATATCCATCCTTTCTTTGCCATTACAGTCTACACTGTAAATGCGTTCGACAGTGACACAAAAAGTGATGGAAAACAGGAAGTCAGGCATAGGATATGCCAAAAATATAGTATAACGTCCCCAAAGTTAGGACTAAATACGAGTCAAAATACTTATCCGCTCTCGCGCGCCAGTCATGCACACAACGCCCATCTTCATCGAGGGAAATTAGAAAGAGGATGAAGAAAAGCGGTTTCCCTTTTGCCCTTACCGTCGAAGACCTTGAAACGACGACGGCCACGACATCCTGGATTTCTTCAGTCCGGGTCGGTGCCCCGTGTCCACTGCGTACGTCCGGTCCATGTTCCTCGGGTTGAGGTACCTCTCGGTGTCCGAAAAGCCTCTTTGTCTCACTCGCTCGTTCTTGCGCACTACCAGCGCGTGGTGAAGCGGAGAGAGCGCTGGCTGGTTCTGCTGCCTCCACAGATGTTTCGGCGCCTTCGCACTCACGCCGGTTCCGCCGCCGGCGACCAAAGACGCCGTCCCCACTTTCCCGCAGGCAGGGTCCATCCTCCTTCCCGCGTTGGTTTTATTTTTTTTTTATTAAGAAATAAACACTTTAGGACCATGCAAATGGAATGACCCCCGGGGAAGGTGATGGAAGGGGGGGGGGCTTCACAACACTTTTAAGAAATACAAAAAATAATATAGCCCCCAAGACAAAATTATAGACCTCCAAGTAATTGAGGCAACTTTTTAGTTACTCTGGGTGCTTCACGTCCAGTTTGTTTTTGGAGCTCACGTAATGACTTTAACTCCATCAACTTTGTCCTCACTGCCCTGCTGAAACACAGTGGACAGAGCCAAAACTGAATCCATTTACGCATCACGGGGTAGACTCTTTAACTGCGGTTTGGAAGGGGGGAAAGCTACCAGGAGAAACTCTCTCAGTTGAATCTGGTTTCCAAGCGCTCCCAGCTTTCTCCGTACACGCCTATTTCAGCAAGGTGCTTGTGTTGCTGCGGCTGTGGAGATGTTCAACACAGGACGGTCAACGCGGGCGGATGGTCTCTCCACAATCATCATGCAAACTTGTGCAAACCCCCGCGGCTATAGTTCACTTGAGGCACGGTACGAGTAAAACCATCCAGACATGACAACACACTATTCTTCCCTTCTCAAGTCCCCCTGCAGGAACAAGCGACAACGGGATATAGGAAACAGGATAATACATTAAACATGAGGGACCCACCCAAAGCACCTCCCCTAAAAGCCTCCATAATAGAAAGGCGGGAGGTTGGAGTGGGCAGAGAGCCAGGCGACACTTTATGATCCAATAGTGCAGATGAGATATAGGTTTATAACAACAATATCAGTGTTATATCCAGTGTATGTCCACTTCTACAATTTACCAAATGAGGAACTTATCTGTAACAGCAAGCATTAAGGCTGCACCTAAAATAAGCTCACCTTCACAGGAATTAATTAAATTGAGGGTCATTAAAGGTTGTGCGTCTGTGTGCCTGTGATGTCTAGTGCAAACATGCAGCCACCTTGTTAAATCTCTCCTGCTCTGGTCTGTTTGTCATCATTTCCAGGGAAAGGGGACTCTCAGGGAAGAATGCTTTCTTTCTCCCTTCTACCTACACTTCCCTTGCAGCTCCAGCCCAATGCTCTGGAAAGTAATAGTTTGGGGAATGCAATCTTGTCCAAAACAAGGTGATTTAAAATAAAAAAAGTTGCAAGTAATGGTAACGGATGGGGGGGCACGAATGCAAACATGAGCAGCTCATGTGTGGACTTTGAGTCCTTGCAGGGAAGCACTGATACAGCACATGCAGCAGAATTGAATTCTGCACAGACTGATAACCGACCTGTGTATTGATTTCATTTATTTTCCATTGCTTTGTTCCCAAACTATGTCATGGAGAAGACCGTATCCCAGCATGCAGTGGGTGCCTCCTTCACCAAACAATATACCGGATGGGCGACTCTTCACATTGCATAAATGTTTGTCACTGGACTCATTACAAACGTGTGTTGAAATGTAAATCTGTCAATATAACATGAGCTGTTCAGTATGGTGAAAATACGGTGTCATTAATACGTCTTTAGATATATTACCTTTAATTAAATTAATGTCCTATTTTAATTTTATTGTCGTATTTGTTTTCTTTTATGCTAAATTGGACTGTTATTTTAGGATAATGGGATAATGACTGAGACAACCATCAGTGCAGTCGGTAATTAGGGATTACACCTGACTGATATCTGCGCCTGTAATGACCTTATTTAACAGAGCAGGTTATCAAACAAACCTGTCCAATTCACAGAAAGTAGCTTCTCAGTCACAGCACAATTTTATAAACCTTCCAGATATAATTAAAATGTTCACAAACTTATATCTAAACACTTTTTCGCATATTGATAGCATAATGAACATCTGTTGGTTGGCATTTCAGTCAGATCTGTTGATAATGAGTTATGCTCATCTGTGATCCTTGTCTGCAATGCAGTTATAAAGTTAAAGTCTTTAATCTACCACTATTAAATTACTTATAGTTCCAAGAATTCAGGTACTCTTGCTACTTGAATTTACCAGCACAAGCAACGTAGGTTCTTGTAGGCATTAAGGGCTATAAATTATGTCAAAATCTCGACCACTCTTATAGATTAAACAAAAGCTGTCATACTGGAGTGTTTGCTAGTCACAGATCTGTGAAGAGAAGCAAAGACAATAGCACTGGTAATGTTTAATGGACAGAATCATTGTTTAGTAGTTACATTATGACAGCATCGAACTGAAACACGGAGAACTACTTTGTGCTACTTCCGGGTCTGTGCATTAATACGCAGACATTCTCATTTAGCCAAATAGAAAAGTTGATGTCACCAAATTCATTCAAAAGTTGCAGTTGGAGCATTTAATGTGGCACGTCTTCCATCCTCAATGCTTCACAATTGTATATTTCTTCCTGTCCCCTGTGCTGAATTATAGATGAATCAAGCCTGAAGCAAACTTAAGATGTATGGCCTTTGTTAAAATTCTCCCCATCACCCATTTTTCTCCATCCAGTCCATTTTGTTCTTAAAATGCTCATATACTTTGTATGTTCTCTTATGAAAGCAGTCAAATTTGCTTGATGTGGTGTTAATGTGGTGGAACATGACTGATGCTTTAATAGGTAGGCATTTCTGTCAGAAAAGGCTGATTTACAATAATTCCAAATGGTTATATAACCAAAGATGTTGTCAAGCATAGATTATATCGCACAACAAAACACTTTGATTTCACATCAGACTGTGTTTTCTTTGGTTCTGTAGGCAATAAATAGTGTTGAATTGTAAGACGGCAAAAAAACTTTCGCTTTTGAAGTTCTCCAAGAAAAAGAGAAGACGAGAAAAGGCAATGACATAATTGGAAATAGTCGATACAACCGTCTGCAGTAGAAGAGACAATGACAGGCCCGTCCTGCTTTTGTCTTCCTCACGAGCCTCCTTTCAAATTACCCAGTCCTTATTCAGCCAATGTGACATGATTTCCAAAGAGTGGTCAGCTGTACACACTTGGGAAAAGTTTGCCCTTTTCTGAAGTTCTCATTGAAAATTATTCAGAGGATGGGCTTCCTCTAAATCTAATGCCTGACACCTTTTGGCATAATCCATAAGTAAGTAAGTAAATTATTCAGTACTGCCTATGCCTCTTCATCATAGGTAACAGTTTCGTTTGGTGATACGTCAGACAATGTTGTGAACAATTATGTAAATGTAAGAAACAAAGAGAAATATACTGTATTTCCCGGAATCCACGTGTTCTTGATATTTAAGCAGCAATTTTCAAGCAGAGGAAAGTATTGCAGCACTGTTGTGCATCAGAATTGCCATGAAAATTGCTCTGCCTGCCTGAAAATGTCATTTAGAAGTGACACCAGCTTTTATTGGTTCTCTATAAAGAAGTCTACAAGTCCATTACACTTTCTTCTTGTTTAGTCTGGCCACAATGCCTTATAACATATTCTCTAATTATAGCCATTTTAACAAGCTTAGGCTGTATTAATAAGCTGTACCTCACTGCTCATTTCTCTATTGTTTATTCTCTGAGAAACACATCCCTGCCAAAGACAGCGGTGGGGGAGAAGTAGGGGGAAAAGGGGTAAGCTGATGCATTTTCTTTCTCATCTGGCACATGATGAGCCATTGAACAGTGTTATGCAGGTAGAACGATGCTGACAAGTCAGCTACAGTGCCTTTTGAAGCATGCTATCATGATCAAAGACAAGTCAGAGGAGCACCACTTTCTCTTTGATTGACCAGTGAACTCTGTGGTAGTATACTAACCCAAGGACAATGGGGATTTTCCACTGACACACAGGTTTGGCCACTGAATTTATGTGCTATTTGCAATTGTCTGGATACATTTCTGGACCATTGGCTAAATTAAATTACTGTCTTTCCCACTGAAACACTGTCTTTAAAAACAAACTGTTGAGTATGTATGTTTGTTTCTGTCTTTCCTCAGAGAATCGAGCTGGTTGGAGACTTGGTGTTTGTCTCTGCCAAACCTCATTTCATCTAAACCACTCTGATACATTCTCCAGTATTTTCTGGATAGGGTGTGATTCTTTTCTCAGTTGTTGTATGGTCATGTTTTCCAAGCGCGGAAGACTGTGAGAACACACTACAAGTAAAGCTGAACATTTCTCATACACTAGCCTGTAATCTTTCTGTGTTGTAAAACTGAGAAAACATAATTATTTGCCATAACGTCTAAAATTGAGAATTAAAGGTCAACATCCTATTCAATATATTACACAAAATGTCACCCAAAATCTGGAATAATTACAGTTAAAAATAAATAACTGACACATATGAGAATACAGTGTTGTATAACACTGTAGATTAATCAAAACTACAGTGCCAAATGTGAAAACACTTTGTGGCAAATGGTTTTCAAAAGCAAAAAGGGACAGATCTTCACCGAAATTCTCTGTGAGAGGTTGCTTTCATCTTGTTTTAAATGGGTAAATTGCATTCCCTGTTTTAAGATTAGTAAGTGACAGTGGTGACAAACATCTATTAGGCCTAGTTATTTGATGAGTCACTCAAGTATCATTTCAGTACCAGTGGTTTGCACGTCATTAGTCCACTACACATCAAGCATACTTTGCATTACTGCCCTTTTCCAAATCATACCGTAATTTATTTCTTACCTTTCAGGCAGGCATTGCTGTCTGTTCATTTCACTACAGTATGAAACTCAATTTGCAGAGGCTCGAATCCATTACAATGAACATTCTGTCGCCTGTATATGTAATTTCATTTTAGTTGTTTAAGTGAAGTTATGATCATGTCGCAGCAGAAAACAGGCACTCATTTGAAAGTTGCCTTTGTTGTTATGTTGTCATGAGAGCTGACAATCTTTTTTACATTAGATTCATTTATCAGAAGTTTTTGTCCAAAGCAACTTATTTCTCCAAATGTCCAACTCTCCCTGTCATCAAAGTTACAGCTGCCCCATTTCTTAATGCTAGCCATGTTTGCCTATTGCTGGTTTTCTGGGTTTTATTTCTGACAACATATGGGGCCGGTTTCACAAAGATAAACTTTAACTATGGCTTCTACTAACTTGTCTGTCAGACTCAGGATAGTTTCCTTGGGCAAACAAAAATGTTTGACAATGTCCCCGGTGCTGTATATTTCCAACAGGTAACTGCACTCTCTAAAAAGCCTTTCCCTTTCTCATTGCACACAACACACAACATTAGTACCTTGTACAACATTGTGAGCCAAGTTATTGGCCATGTTTTCCTTGTTTTGTCATTTGGTACCATAAGTCAGTAGGTGTCACTGGGGGTTGGGTGGCTAACTTTTAAGGCTTAAAATAAGTCAGTTTTTATTTTTGTAAAACTGTCCAATTTTGCATTAGACTAATCTAAAAGCAAATTTAAGATGCACTTAACACTACAGAGCAGTCTGAAATATATTTGAAACCGTCCCTTACATGGGCAAAGATTTAATCAAACCGTTTGGGGGAGTCAATGAACAAGCTATTTTTTAAGGGGACACAAATAATACTGTCAAAATTGTACTTGTATAGAATATGTGTACACAGAGGAAAGCCTTACTATTTTTATTAGTGTATCATGGAGACTGTGATGTTACCAAATCACATTATTATAGGGACTTGTTTTGCATAAATGGCGTTTTGGTACACTGAAGAATTATCTTATATGTTCCTTATTAACTGGCCAACAACACATAGCAATAGTCGTCTAAATATGAGTTAGGTTCATAGGTTCACCACCCTGTCATGTTATAATTATCCTGCGTCCTCCACATAGTGTTTTAGGTTTCCTCTGGGACAGAGGACGTCTCTTACTTAGATATTCAGCTGCAGGTCACGGCATAACAGCTAACATAGCATGGCTCATGTAAAAATACATTGGTCATCATCATTTGTATTAAAAAATAAAAGAATGACTTCATCCAATGTTTAAAGTGAAAAAATAGCCTTGCCAGCCCACTCACTGGAGCGCCACATCTACTGAAGAAATTCGAACTTTGTTCTCTCCCACTGGACTTGTGTGTGTAGGTCACTAACGGGGGAAAGCAGGCGGTGGACCAGACCCCTGTGAGGCAACGGAGGGGGACTCAAAATATTTCTAAACTTAAATTGCTTTTTTCTTTTGCCCCATTTTACTGTTTTACTACTTACTCAATTATTTTAGGTATGACCTCCTGTGATTTCCTCCTATGGTCCCATGGTTATCACAATGCCTTTAAGCAGTGTATTCCTGTAAGCCACAATATGTTTTGGGTTACAATTGACCCTTCGCTAAGCTCTGTCCCCCTTAGTTACTGTTGCTAAGTCCGACAAACTGTCAGCGCTGCCACTGTCTATTACTGCACTCCCCGCAGAAATATTAATTTGTTGGGAAAAGCGATCTCACAAAGAAGCAGACACTTTCGCAGTTGCATTATACATTTGAAGGTTGTATTCAGGCTATCAGACTGACTCAAACAGAAAAATTAAAGATAGAAGCTAAAGCCTACCGATCACACAGTACAAGTGAACCACCACATCCCCCGACGATTGAGACAAGAAACAACGATGTTAAGGATCAACACTGTTCCTATAAAGCTGGGTAGGCCTCTATTCATTATTACAATAATTAAAAAACAGATGAGTAGGGCTTTATTACATTCAGTAGGAAGTTAGCTAGCATTAGCTAGCTAACATTACATTAGGAACAATCCACAGCAGAAAATTTTCTGGATTCATTTTAGGTTTTGGAAAGAGAATAAATCATACTTCTTCTATCAACCTTTCTGGGTAGCGACTGTAACTATTACAAATGCCCCAGAAACAGTGTTTGACCATGTCTTGGAAAAATACAGCGAAAAAAAGCTAGAAAACGATTCCTTTTGCATTAGAGTCAATAGAACGCAGCCATGAAAGTCTCGGACCTCAGTTAGAGCAAGTCCTATACTGCGCTGTGATTGGTCAGCTTTGTATTCGGGGCATGGCTTAGCGAAGGGTCAATTACACACGAATTGTAGCTGATAAGTTGAAACACTGCACAACCACTAGTGAACGTTTAAAAAAAACACAGCTCAACTTGTAAACACAGTGTCAGGTACTTAGCAAGTGATGTGTCCTCAGTCACTTCAGACAGGTGCTGTATTGATCCACCACTCCATTACCCATTCTACTGAAAGGTATTTTGTTAGTGAAAAGACACGTCCACATCCTCCTACCTGCTAGTGTCAGCAGAGGTGATGGCGATGAGTGGTGGGGTGCGTAGTGGCAGTGTTGTGGGCCTTGGTGGAACTGTAACTGCGTCTGACTCCGGCTTGCGATCACAGTAGTACTGTTCTGCCTGTCTAAAGGCCAAAGGGGGCAACTGGACCGTCCGGCAAGACAGCCTCCGCACCAGGAAGGGCTCCATGCAGGTGACTGGCCCCGGCTCTGGGGAGTCGGATGAGTCATCAGAAACCTGGGTGAAAAGGAAACAAGGGCAGGTGAATTATGAATCCAAGGAAAAAGATAGACCAGTCTAGAATCCGAATAAAAAAGGATCCAGATTCTTCAATCTGGGGGGGGGGGATGAGAAAATGACTTCAAGCACTGGGTATAGACATGTTAGTAGTCAAGTAAAATGGTCAGTAGATTGTTTTGGTCCATGCAGAATCCATTTATTAACTGAGTTCAAGGTGTGCAAAGATAGGTAAAAGTGTTAAAGCATAAACAAGTGTAATTTTCAATTTTTGTTTTGATAAGGCCATTAAAACCAATGTATGTTGTAACTAGCTGCCGTCTGTTTTAGCACAATTTCACTGCTTTATCTGCTTAAAGTCAAAGGTTCTTCTAGTTATGAAAAGCCAATTAAAATACAAGACCTCTAGCTGCCTCGTTTGATATATTACATTGAACAGCACATGGAGGAGGATGATCCCTAATGATTTTTGTGACCCTCTCAGACCTTCAGTCCGCTGTCAGGTCACTGTAATTTGACCATTTGTCAATCAAGTAAACACATTCATTAAAACACAGCTGTCACTGTCATTTCTAGTGATCTCCAGTGCATTGATAATTTGAGTAGAAAAATATACTCAGTTGCCAATTATTAGGTACACCTAGCTAAAATGAATTCAGTCTAATACAACAGTCCTCCTTCATGAAGGCTTAGGTTTTGTGAAAATGGGTTCAGAGAGGTGTTAATTCAACTGTATGTATAATTTTGAATGATGTGTGGTGCTGTTGAAAAGTATAGCATTGTACAGAAAGGTGTTTCTGTTATCTAGCTTAACGTTACCCTCACTGATATAAATGGGGTGGATAAAATAAAAGAAACACATCAGTATAATGCAATACAACAGCACCATAGGTATACCAACTAAACTTGCAAGCGATGTGTATTATTTTCTACAAGGGAAAGCCACAGTGCAGATATACTTTTTGGGATATGGATGGGCAACATGTTTCTTCCAGCTAGCTTGCTACAATGGAGTTCAAAAGCAAATCCAAGAAACCACTAAAGCAAACATTTGCTTCTTGTGATGTGGTGTTTATTTCATTGTAGATAATATTTTTATATACAGGTGCTGGTCATATAATTAGACTATCATCAAAAAGTTGATTTATTTCAGTAATTCCATTCAAAAAGTGAAACTTGGATATTATATTCATTCATTACACACACTGATATATTTTAAATGTTTATTTCATTTAATTGTGATGATTAAAACTGACAACTAATGAAAATCCCAAATTCATATTACTTAAGACCAATACAAAAAAAGGATTTTTAGAAATGTTGGCCAACTGAAAAGTATGAACATGAAAAGTATGAGTATGTACAGCACTCAATACTTAGTTGGGGCTCCTTTTGCCTGAATTACTGCAGCAATGCGGCGTGGCATGGAGTCGATCAGTCTGTGGCACTGCTCAGGTGTTATGAGAGCCCACGTTGCTCTGATAGTGGCCTTCAGCTCTTCTGCATTGTTGGGTCTGGCGTATCGCAGCTTCCTCTTCACAATACCCCATAGATTTTCTATAGGGTTAAGGTCAGGCGAGTTTGCTGGCCAATTAAGAACAGGGACTGGTCCTTAAACCAGGTACTGGTAGCTTTGGCACTGTGTGCAGGTGCCAAGTCCTGTTTGCATCTCCATAAAGTTGGTCAGCAGCAGGAAGCATGAAGTGCTCTAAAACTTCCTGGTAGACGGCTGCATTGACCTTTGACCTCAGAAAACACAGTGGACCAACACCAGCAGATGACATGGCACCCCAAACCATCACTGACTGTGGAAACTTTACACTGGACTTCAAGCAACGTGGATTCTGTGCCTCTCCTCTCTTCCTCCAGACTCTGGGACCTTGATTTCCAAAGGAAATGCAAAATTTACTTTCATCAGAGAACATAACTTTGGACCACTCAGCAGCAGTCCAGTCCTTTTTGTCTTTAGCCCAG
>NC_060170.1:19182394-19195758 GCF_021292245.1 Micropterus dolomieu | reverse complement strand
GTATCACATCTTCCTCTTCACAATACCCCATAGATTTTCTATAGGGTTAAGGTCAGGCCAGTTTGCTGGCCAATTAAGAACAGGGACACCATGGTCCTTAAACCAGGTACTGGTAGCTTTGGCACTGTGTGCAGGTGCCAAGTCCTGTTGGAAAATGAAATCTGCATCTCCATAAAGTTGGTCAGCAGCAGGAAGCATGAAGTGCTCTAAAACTTCCTGGTAGACGGCTGTGTTGAACTTGGACCTCAGAAAACACAGTGGACCAACACCAGCAGATGACATGGCACCCCAAACCATCTCTGACTGTGGAAACTTCAAGCAACGTGGATTCTGTGCCTCTCCTCTCTTCCTCCAGACTCTGGGACCTTGATTTCCAAAGGAAATGCAAAATTTACTTTGCAACTTTGGACCACTCAGCGGCAGTCCAGTCGTTTTTGTCTTTAGCCCAGGCGAGACGCTTCTGACGCTGTGTCTTGTTCAAGAATGGCTTGACACAAGGAATGCGACAGCTGAAACCCACGTCTTGCATACGTCTGTGCGTGGTGGTTCTTGAAGCACTGACTCCAGCTGCAGTCCACTCTTTGTGAATCTCCCCCACATTTTTGAATGGGTTTTGTTTCACAATCCTCTCCAGGGTGCGGTTATCTCTATTTCTTGTACACTTTTCTCTACCACATCTTTTCCTTCCCTTCACCTCTCTATTAATGTGCTTGGACACAGAGCTCTGTGAACAGCCAGCCTCTTTAGCAATGACCTTTTGTGTCTTGCCCTCCTTGTGCAAGGTGTCAATGGTCGTCTTTTGGACAGCTGTCAAGTCAGCGGTCTTCCCCATGATTGTGTAGCCTACAGAACTAGACTGAGATCATTTGAAGGCCTTTGCAGGTGTTTTGAGTTAATTAGCTGATTAGAGTGTGGCACCAGGTGTCTTCAATATAGAACCTTTTCACAATATTCAAATTTTCTGAGATACTGATTTTGGGGTTTTTATTAGTTGTCAGTTATAATCATCAAAATTAAAAGGAATGAACACTTGAAATATATCGGTCTGTGTGGAATGAATGTATACATTATACAAGTTTCACTTTTTGAATGGAATTACTGAAATAAATCAACTTTTTGATGATATTCTAATTATATGACCAGCACCTGTATAAAAATGGTCCTACTTGACACTCAACCATAACATGATATCTTATTTTTTTTTTTTCTATTCGGAACAACAGAATAATGCTGTTAGATTTCGATAAACCTGTAAAAAAGTTGCAACTAAACAATATTAGATTACCGTGCTAGCTCGGAGAAAGGCTCACACGGTGTCGATCAAGCGTGGCTGAGTGAGTGAGCAGCTGAGCAAGTGAGCAAACGACTGGTTTGCAATTTAACCAAGTCTTCGCTAAGTATTTCTAACCTCACATTCCACAAGGTTTGTGATCAATTTGCTAACAAAGACCAAAGTCGTGAAGGCCATGCCACAATATTCTGAGACAATATTTGTAACAAAGAGGATTAGAAGGCATTGTAGACGAGTACTGACGTTTACTGAAAGAGAGATTCCAGTGTTTTCAGAATCAATTATGAACAGCCTTTTACTCACAGGCTTCCAGGCCTTGAAACAGAAATGTGGAACTTTATTACACTACTTAAAGGGATTCACCAGATATTTTATAGTGTGTGAGCACATTTAGTACATGCAGAAAACACACACGCGCACACACACACACACACACACACTAATCCCTAGTTCAGCCAAGTACAAACTCTCCGCCCTGCTACCCGCTATAAACACATTTTACAAGCGGTTTTTCAAAGGGTTCATCTTTTCAATGGGGCCAGCTAAGTGACACTGGGAGAGGGTGTGAACTGTTGGGAGAAGCCACAGTCACAGACAGACATTTAAAAACCAGTCAACTCAGCAGTACAGTCAGACAGAGTGGCACTAACACCGATGAGTAAAATTAAACTTCAAAATGAAAGGGTGGCTGTTTTTTATTATTTTTTTTTGTTGGGGGGTTGCTTTATTTATGCGGTAGTTGACTTACAGTGAAATCTATTTCCCTGCCACCAAGTCAGTTGATGTTTTTTCTCCCCCAAAGAGAAACAGCTTTAAAGAAAGTGGGCGGGTGTGTGTGTGTGCATCAAAAACAAGAATACAGAGGAAGAAAGGAAAGGACGCAGCACACACGGAAAATGAGAACAATACAACTTTCCGCTGACGGTCATAATTCCATCATGCGCCCAAGCATTGACGAGACTTACGGTGTGGAGTCCAAGCTGATGCTGTTGGCCTGCGTGGACGACGCCGACTTGTGATTGGAGGAGAAGACAGGCAGGCTGGGTGAAGCGTGGATCACATGATCGACCAGGTGGCCAACAGACGATGGGCGTAGTCGTGTGCCCTCTTGTACAAACAGCGAATTCCTGACAAGACACATACTGTTCAAGGGCGGGGAATACAACTTGATACCGACTAAAATGTGCTGCTGCTGTGGGTATCAAATACTGACATACCCAAATAATGCTGGCATCCAACGTATGCTCAGAACCATACTCTTATTTACTAATTATTAAATCAATAATAAATCACAATTTTAGACGGCAGCAAATAATATTGCCAATATAGTACTGAAATGACTATGCAGCTTTTAAAAAAATGGCATTAGCGGCTGCCCACTAAACAAAGAGAGGTTTCAGAACAGGTTTCCTGATCACAGAAAGCAGACTGACTAAACGTAGAACAAACATTTTTCACATGTGGCCCTAATCCTCTTCCGTACTACAGAGACTTACCCATGAAAAGATTTGTATTTTTTCTAGGGACATTAATTAAAAAATACTGAATTATAGTTGCTTTAAAACTATATCTGTCTTCCCTTTTAACTGAATGAATTCAACACATTTCACACACAAAGTAATTTTAAATATTCCTCAAAATGTTGAATGTGATTACATTTAAATGTCCACTGCCATAATTGTCTGAAATGAAGCTGAAGTGGACCCCAACCTGGTATGAACCCTGAAACTTGGACTCACTGATTGGGCGTCCCAGGCGGTGAGCGAGTGGGCAGGCTCTGGGTCTCCAGTCTCTCATCTGATAGGCTGTTCCTGCTGACCGACTCCCAGTCAGTTCCACCAAGCAACTTCCTGGCCAATGGCTTACTGGGAGATCTGCAAAGACCAAGACATTAAAGCCGCCTTTCGTCCCCGGATCTCTTTTCAAGGAACTAAAAGGTTCCTTCAGCCCATGGTTTCCACCGTGGTCTAAAGACCGGTGAAGATTAGGCAAATTAACCAGCTGATGTAGGCCTATACTGTGTATAAAGCGATGGGCTGGTATCATTATTTAGTAACCAGTATCCATGAGCAAAATGTATAAATAAACATCAGAAGTTATTGGAATATAATGAAAAACTATAGGCTTTGCTTGACCATTAAAAACAGCTTTTTTTGTGTGGATAATGAAGAGACACTTGATAAATTGTTACAAATTTAATAACAAACTGGATAAAGCCATCAAGTTCTTAAAATAACTCCAGCACAGAGGAAGAAACTAAAATATTGGAAGGTTATTAAAACATTTCCAGCCAACAAGAGCTGCAGATCAGCCGGCAGCATCACATCTATGTCGCCTGAGCGTCGGAAGAACAGAACTTTTAAAGAATTTATTACCTGCTGTAATCAGCTGTTCTTGTTTTGGAGATGAAAAGACCGACTTCGGCTCTGTGTAAAAACTTCCTTACTGATGAAAACTCTGGACCCAGTATTTAGCGTAACTCCATCAGCTGTTCGCTGTAAACACACCGCTGCACGCTGGCTGCTATTTCTGAGCAACACATTAAATGCCGACATACAATCTCAGGCGGATATCGGAGAGACTTGTGTGGCTATCTGACTGTTGATTGTGATTTATTGGTTTGCAAACAACGGTGGTAAAGAGAAGAGAATTGTACCCCCCCTCAAAGTACCGGTACTTTCGGAAAGTACTACCCCCCGAGCAGGGACTTTTGGGGGGTAAAATAAAGACCCTAGAACTAAATTTAGATCCTGGTCCCTACGGTGGAAACGCAGTGAGTTCCTCCAAAGGTTCCTAGTTCCAGGGTATAGAGTTCCTGTGGTCGAAACGCAGCTTAATTCAGTTGTGGCCAGAATAAAAACAATAGTAATAATAAATTAAAGTTGTGTGTATGTAGTGTTTATCTACCTTTACAGGATGGGAATGGCTACATCAAACTAACCAAGAAAGACATGAAAGATATGTCGATTACCTGGCAAAAACTCTGTCCTTGATGCCTTTCTCCTTTCCATACTGCACAGACTGCACCTCCGTCCGCCCGCTAGAGACAGAAACAACAAAAACAATGGACTCTTAGAAAATAAAACTTTAACAGAAGTGAAACAGGATGAAAATCTTCAACTCTTAGGTTTAGCAAGGTTTCAAAAACTGATTTTTTAACTAAAAGTTTACTTTTAGTTGACCTATCTGACCTTAAGATATGGAGTGAGATATTGTTTTCACACTACAGGAATATACAGTTTTGTTCTTCAATAAGAAGAGATACTTAGGTGGCTTCAGTCACTCAAATCTTCTAGAAAAATCCAGCCTTCAAGTCAACTGTATCTTTGTCTACGTGAGGTGCAAATTCCTTGTACGTGTAAAAACTACTTGGCAATAAAGCATTTTTTGATTCTGATTCAAATGAACAAATCAGGCCAAATAAAACCAGCGTTAAGAGCATAGCCTGCCAGCCAGTAACAAGTTCAAAACAACAATATGGTTATTTTACCATGCAATACACTGTTAATAACATGTTAACAACACAAATCCGCAATTCAAAATTGTTGTATTGGAAAGTCAGTCAATAAGGACGAAAACACAGCCAGACACACAGCATCAAGCCTAACATTTGAGCAAGGTTCGCTTGCGTTGCATCAGTGCTGCTCAATAATGCATCACAAGACCTCCAGCTCTTAGGTCATCTCTCACTCCAAATTCATAGAAAAAGGAGACAAAAGAGCTGTAGCTAAGGTGTCATTGAATTGATTTTATTTCGATTTCTTTGTCCTCTTTCCAACTTTAAATATGAAAAATTTACAGTAGTCTTAGTAGTAGAAGTCTTTTCTTTGCAAGGCCAAACACAAACAAAAAGTTACTTTTTTTCTCTTTTGTTGAGGAAAACCCTGAATAATTGAGTTGTGGATTTCTGGAGAAATGTAGCATGAAAGGCAAACACTAGCCTTCCAGTGTTTCAGCCTCTCATACAAAAAGAAACAACTGCATCATGTATTTCTGCTGATGTTTCCCTGAAATGGGACTACTGCTGAGAGGCAGGCAGAAAGAAATACAGACAAAGCATCCACAAGTCTGCCCAAAGTATGTGTGTGTGTTTGTGTCTGTATTGGAGTGTGTACATGTTGTGGATGGGTCAACATTTTCAAATAGTCCTTAAATTGTAAAAGAAATCGAGGCATCTTCCAAGAATGGTTGAATAGTTCGAATATTATTTAAGCTCAAATCAAAGTCTGTCCATCAAGGCAGGACTTTCCAGAGATTCTCTGTGGATTCCCTCCCACTCTGGGAGTGTATATAAAGTGTGTGTGTGTGCTCTTGTTCTTACCAGTATCTAAACTTTGAGCCCAGGGTAAAATAGTGAGCGAAGAAGTTCTTCTGTGGTGGGATGGGCCGCTCTAGCCTGAAGAAGGTGTGGTGTTCTACACAGGCCTTCCACAGGTTTTTACAGGCCCGATAGTTCACCATGTTGAAACCCAGTAGCGTCTCCCGGGTCTCAGTCTGTGTGCAAGGAGGAGAAGACAACAGTTAGTGGGCCACTGAATAACACTTCGGCCGTAAGTACCCATCTATCTAAATTCAACAGTAATGCAAGTAAAGTGTGTTTCAACTACACTGAACAAAATTTATAAACGCAACACTTTTGTTTTTGCCCCCATTCATCATGAGCTGAACTCAAAGATCAAAGACTTTCTTTATGTACACAAAAGGCCTATTTCTGTCAAATATGGTTCACAAATCTGTCAAAATCTGTGTTAGTGAGCACTTCTCCTTTACAGAGATAATCCATCCACATCACAGGTGTGGCATATCAAGATGCTGATCAGACAGCATGGGTATTGCACAGGTGTGCCTTAGGCTGGCCACAATAAAAAAAACCCATAGGCTGGCCACAATAAAAAGCCACTCCAAAATGTGCATTTTCACTGTGGGTGGGGTCCGGAAACCAGTCAGTATCAGGTGTGACCACCATTTGCCTCACGCAGTGCAACACATCTTCTTTGCATAGAGTTGATCAGGTTGTTGATTGTGGCCTGTGGAACGTTGGTCCACTCTTCTATGGCTGTTCAAAGTTACTGGATATGGGCAGGACCTGGAACACGCTGTCGTACACGCCGATCCAGAGCATCCCAAACATGCTCAATGGGTGACATGTCCGGTGTGTATGCTGGCCCTGCAAGAACTGGGATGTTTTCAGCTTCCAGGAATTGTGCACAGATCTTTGCAACATGGGGCCTGTGCATAATCATGCTGCAACATGAGATGATGGACGTGGATGCCACAAAAATGGGCCTCAGGATCTCGTCACGGTATCTCTGAGCATTCAAAATGCCATCAATAAAATGCACCCGTGTTCATTGTCCATAACACAAGCCTGCCCATACCATAACCCCACCGCCACCATGGGCCACTCGATCAACAACGTTGACATAAGCAAACTGCTCCACCACACGACGCCACACACGTCTGCCATCTGCCCTGTACAGTGAAAACCGGGAATCATCCATAAAGAGAACACCTCTCCAAAGTGTCAGACGCCAGTGGCCTTTTATTGTGGCCAGCCTAAGGCACACCTGTGCAATACCCATGCTGTCTGATCAGCATCTTGATATGCCACACATGTGATGTGGATGGATTATCTCGGTAAAGGAGAAATGCTCACTATCACAGATTGAGATTCGTGAACAATATTTGAGACAAATAGGCCTTTTGTGTACATAGAGAAAGTCTCAGATCTTTGAGTTCAGCTCATTGTGAATGGGGGAAAAAACAAAAGTGTTGTAGCGTTTATAATTTTGTACAGTGTATTTATCAATTACTTTTAGCTAACAATTTCAACCATTCATCCATTCATTTTAGTTTTCAACTCCCAACATTTATCCATTTCTTGAAGCCAACTCTTTTGACTGTTTATTCATTACTTTAGCTAACGACTTCAACCATTTAAGCTAACTACTTCAACAGTTTATTCATTAGTTATAGCTAGCTTTTTTGTTTATCCATTGCTTTTACCTAATCAACTATAAATATTAATTATCTACTTCAAACATTTATCCACTACTTTAAGATAACCGTTTTGACTGTATATTCATTAGTTTACCTAGCTTAACTATATCAACAGTTTATTAATTACTTTTGTCAAACAGTTTCTGTTGTTTAACCATTAATTTTAATTATCTACTTGAGTATGACTTATCTACTCATTAGTTTTAGCTAGCTTAACTGTTTTGACAGTTTACTGTTTTTAGCTCACAATCTATATTACCTTTTAGATTTCTCTGTGTGCATGTTAGTTTTGACATATATGTAATCACAACATATTGTGTTCAGATGTTGCAGCTGACTCAATCCATAAATACCCCTTTTTGGGAAACAGAATTTCAAACTACTGTGCATGTCATTTATGACATTTAATTCCATAGGAATTTGATGCAAAAGGCTACACATACAAAGGTCACAGATCCCAAAATGAACCTAGCAACATTAAATGTAACAAGGTACAGAGTTTCATTTGTTTTCCATTTACAAAATCTTCAAGCCAGTTGATTAAAATTAATTACCAATGTTTTATTACTCAAAGCTCATTGTATCTGTGTAAGGTGACCCAGAGTGGCTTCGCCAATAATTTTTATTTTAATTTAACTTAAAGAGACAGAGAAACAAAGGAAGGAAGACTGACAGAAGGACAGAACAAGAACTAGACAGTAGCAGGTGAACAACAAGTGGACATGGATGGAGAAGTAGAGGGAGACATTGAAAATCCCAGCATTAAATGCAATCTATTTATTATCAGTTAAATAAAATATTTGCCATGTTCAAGGCCAGTGCAGCTCTCTAGATGCATTCAGGGAGGATGCTGAGAGAAGAAATGGGAGAGAAAAAATGAAAATAAAAGAATTGTATTATCAACTATAACTGTTAAATCTCAGTACCTACTCCGTTTATTATAAAGGATTCAAATTTAGGAGTACTGCAAGAAGGATGAGTGAGGACTATGCTAACATTTGAAGTGGAAATAAACATCAAATTGCCTGTGACAGCGACAGATCAGCTGTCTGTGGAATTGTTTGCTGCACTGAGAATAGAAAGAGCTTCACGTCTCAAACAAGGGACGCAGGGCACAGTAGGGGATTAAAGGAGAGGCAACCAGGACACAAACAGCAGGGGGTTAATCTGACACTGATTACACACACATATGCAGAATCAGCTCATCTAACATCTACAGTTTATACACACATTTACAGTCAGCATGAACAGAAACACACACACACACACACACACTGGGTAAACTCCTTTATCTCAGCACAAACTAAACACAATTGAGGGAGGGAGGTGGTGGTAAAGTGGTGTGTGTGTGTACACCTACTGCTTCTCTTCTTAGTTGGACGAAGAACTGTTTGCACTTGAAGGAGATTTTCACAATTTTCAACCTAGAAGCAGGAGAAGACAAAAACATTAAATTAACTAATTAAGTTAGTTATATCACCTGTATTGAATTTGACACACTAATGTTGTTTACACTTTTGTAACAGTAGTAGGCATGCCCCAACACAAAACAGCAAAACAATCTTCAATAAAATGTAATTTTGATAATTATGTAATGCTAAAAAAAGAATACAATCATACAGCACTTAAATTAGCTGAAAATCATAACTCAAACATGTGTTTAATACTTGCTTTACTGGCAATACCATAACCATCTAAAAAAATACACAACAAATCTAATAATATGTGAAAGGTGCTTCTATCTGTAACTCCTCATTATCTTATCCTTTTTTGTTTCCCATTAAGTAACTTTAAGGCTGGAAAAATCATCTTTTTCTGACATAATACTATATTTTCTGTATCATTTTGTCCCAGTCCATCATTGAATCTATGTGAGGTGAGGGAATCTTATATATAATATTATATATAAAACTCAAAAAGGTCACTATGTCTGTAATCTGACTAACAAAAGCCTGTATAGTTGCATCATTCTTATCGACTCGCCGCTATTTTTGAGGATATTTTCTGGTCACTATTTTTCATTGCTGTAGTTATGTAGCTAGCTAGCTATGCAGAAAGATGATGTTGACATTCCTTACGCCGCCTACAAAGCTTTGTAATTGGATTAATCGACTTTTTCTCAACATGCAGAAAAAGTCGCCAATGAGCAAAACACCAGACCTATTTAAATTGCTGAAAGAAATCAGACATCTGGGCGGCTATTTATATGTCTGGAACCAGGTTAGGGATTTTGGTATCTTTTGGAAAATTTGGAATAAAAACTAGAATTTAAAGAGATTGTACAATGCTTGGATGCACAGCATAACTTTGCAATGACAGAACCTCTGGCACGTCAGTGGTATTTCAAATGATAAAAGTAAAATAAACAGAGCTGGTCGCGTTAATGCGTTGTTAACGTGCCCAGCTCCATTTATTTTTAGCGCCGATAATTATTTTATCGCAGGTGAATGCAGTTTTTTCATTATTATTTGGAAAGTCTGTTGCTCACTGGCTCTGAAGACACATACAGTCAAACCACGGGGTTACAGGAGGGGCGGGATGTTGATCAGCCTGCAAATCAGCCACCCAAACAAGCAGCGGAGGGAGGATTCGGCAGACTATGCTGGATGCAGCGTGTGGGAGAAGTAGATAACAAAAGCAAGACAAGCGATCAAACGGCATAACGAAGTGGATAGCTACGCACTGCAAGCTGATTAGTATTGGGGAAGATGTCGGTGTTAGGAATGTTCTTAAAATCACAACGTAGTCGCTTGGCCCCGGGGGGTTGTTGTTTGCTCTGGTGAACAGGAGACAGCAGGCGCTCTATGGAGAGTAACCATGGAAACGGCTTCTGTGCGCTACACAGCTGTAGCATATTTAACTTAAGTTAAAATTATAGGCTACATAACTTTACCCGATAATCCTTCAACTAGTTTTACAGGGATGCTCTGCCAAGCGAATTCCCTCTTGTTGATGTCCTGTTTAGTAAAACAGCAATAGATTCTGGAAACTCACAAACAGCGAGGATCAGTCTTTCTTCCAATGATTTGTGCTGAGCATTGCGTACAAAAAGTTCAAGACAATTCAACTTCAGCAGCGAGCGGGCGAGTGTGTGTGTGAGGCGAGCACCACCGCGACAGTTCCCCTGACTAACAGGGACACTTGCTACTGAACATAGACTGTTTATGCTGGTCCACAATAAAAGAAAATGTTTCTGCTGATACCTGTTCTGAAAAAAACAGATTTACGTATGTTAGTTAACCTGTTGCTCAGAAGGTGCCTGTTATGATGTTATGATCGTGGCTCTGGACTAACAAGTTATGCCCTGGCAGCGGCAAACAGCTTTGGTTTTATATTTGATTTGATTACATTAAATGTTTAGGTTGAGATTTACAAGAAATATTTTATTTTTACTGTGTAAAGGGAACAAAGCACCTTATTTGTTTAAAGTGTTTGCAAACCACATGTTATTGCACTTTTGTGTACATAGTAGTACATTTAAATTAAAAGTGCATAATACAGTACTTTAGAATTCATTATTCAATTTTGTGCATAACAATGTAATTTAATCGCAGAAAATAATGCGATTAAAAATTTGAATCATTGCCCAGCACTAAAAATAGAAGGAAGTTAGTGTTTAGCTACACTCAGCCACACTTGCTCCAGTCCACCATAATCTAAGCATTCATAACTGGCAATGTCTACAGAGGCACCGCAGATCCAAACTTCTCCTTCAGGAATCAATAAATAGAATTGAAAAGCACACTCGTCAATGAATCGCCTGTTCTTCAAGTAAGCTGACCCATGAGTCACTTCCCAACTGTTCATTTAACCTCTGACCCGTTCCTCCGTCCACAGCTGGAGTGTGTGGGTTATAAGAGAACACACTAGAGTCCAACATTTGTCATCACTCTGTGTATTATCAAGTGATGCGTCTAAAGAGGCGGAAACGGTATAAAATAATGTTCGAATCACAAGACCACACACACACACACACGGCCACAGTAAGATGTCTACTGATGATCGGCAGAGTAAAATAATCCCTTCCCAGAGCTCTGTTGCTGCTGTGACTCATCACTCCATGCTAAATATATTTTACATACTTACTCACACACACACACTTGCATGAACAAACACACACACGCTTAGGCAGAGTATGAGTCATGCCCCATCTAAGTACGTCTCATTTGTCAGGCTGTTGGGAACAGAAATAGGAAAGAGGCAAACTACTAAATGTTTCTCTCTCTCTCTCTCCCTCTCAACACTTACTCATTGTATCTTACAGTTCAATTTATAGCAAGTAAGAGGAAAAATGACGAGAGAGGAGAGACACCTTGAGAAGTGACAGGACTAAAGCAGATGTAGAAACAGTGAGCCTTTGTTTAAGCGAAAATGAAGAAAGAGAAAATAAAGAAGAGCGAGAGGAAAAAAAGTAAGCGTAGGGTTGAGAGACACCATTGACTGTTATGTCTCTCTCTTCCTAACACATGGTAGTGGACAGCTGTTGGGGACACCGCTGTTGGTCTCTAAACTTAGCTCAACTGTGCACTATGCACACACACAGCTATTTTTTTCTCGACTTAGGAGGACCTTTGACGCATGTTTATTCACTACAATACATTTATTTAGCTCCTTTTCATGGAGACTTACCTAAACTCTAACCAAAAACCCAATTCTTTACCCTAAAAACGTCATGCTCTCTGTCCCCGAATGGGAGGAGAGTCCCCGGATTTATGAATTTGGTCCCCACAATGTCACACACTCAAACTCATCTTACCACACACACACACACACACACGCCCACACACCAGCTGCTATGTGTATTTGGTCAGGGCGTGTGTGTGCATTAAGCCTACACACGAGTGAATTATCTTCCGGAGTTACAGGGATTTGAGCAGTTACTATCCCACCCCCGGCACCCATGAACATTTAGCCTCCCACAGTGCAGCAGCAGAGTATGGTAGATTTCCTAGAATGGGTGCTTTGGAGACAGCAGAGAGCAAGAGACATATCGAGTGATGAGTGTAAGTGAATTCAACAGAGAGGGGTGAATAAATAACAAAAACAGAAGGAGAGCAAGCAGATTTGATGGCTATGATATTTCCTGGAAACGTAGTTCAACACGAAGCCTCCTCCTCCCTAGTAAAAATCTGGTGGAGATAGAAATGATCAACCAAGGGTTAAACACGCCATGTCAATTATCACCATGTGAGAGTTTTGCTAAATGATTACGCAGCACATTTTTCAGTAAAAGGGTCCCTGGAGGCGCTTCAAGTGGAGCTGGCAGCAGACTGACGGACAGAGAGGTGACAAGAACATCCACAGTTTGATTCCCCAGATCAGGGGAAATGACGGAGAAGCGCTCTGTAGTCGTGTCAACAGTTAACGCTCGAACCACAGGAAGCAAGGCAGCAAAGATTCAACAGTTCCAGCGGAGTTGCTAATGGTTTTTAGCATGAAAGTATCAATGGAGAAGGCTTGTGTTTCTTTCTAGCAGCGCTCCGTTTTCCATTCACACCTGAGAGCTGCCAGCTTTTCTGCTGTTGGCCACAGAGTAGCTTCCCTGAAACAGTTGGTTTTTCACCAACCTTGCTTGTGGTTCGAAGCAGGTGTAACTAAAACTGTTTGATCACAAACTACTTTTTTGTTTCGCGCTGAGTTTCTGAAACTGCAGTTAGTTTGGAGGTACATATGCTCTGTACACCTCTGTGATTTCATCGGTTTTCATGATCTCCACTTCCACGTCTGTGCTGATGATTACACATCCACTAAATGCAACTCACCCACCCTCACCAACTGACTCACCGAAATTTAATCATGGATTCAAGCCAACTTTCTAAAACTGGCCTGTGACAAATCTGATAAAATCCACGTAGGTCCCAAAGTTCTGTTGTGTCTCACCATCGACGGCTTCACTCTGTCTCCCTCCCCGCACATTTCAACCGTGGAGTAATCTTTGTAAGTAACCTCTCATTTGTACACCATACACATCCCATCACAACAACTGGCTTTGGCAACAGATACGTCTCGCAGCTCACACACAGATAGTGAACACTTAACAACGCATGTAATTTTATGTTTTGTGTGTGTGTGT